>NC_081771.1:33012180-33312180 GCF_963082965.1 Carassius carassius
CTAACATGAACCTCATCCAGACTCAAACCCTTCAGGAAAACATCACAAATCATTATTCCAATTGAAAATGTCCCAGAATGTCCTCAAAGAGAGGGGTTTGTTAGATTTAACTCACTTCTGGGGACTATCTCATTCCCAAACACACACACACACACACAGATGACTGTGCCAAATCCAGCAGTCCAGTAACACACACACACACACACACACATTTGTAATGTGGTCCAAAGTGTAGTTTAAATTTCTTTGCTGAGTTGATAAAAGGTTTTCACGGTGTCTCCGGATTAGGATTGATAAGTGAATGTTCTGAAGTCTTATTAATGTTTGATATAAAGAACGACATGATCAGCTGCTGGCGGTGGTAATCTGTGAGAGAACAGTCCTCCGCTGCTGGCGTTCAATCACAAATAACCACATCTGCATATTCCAGCGCCTCCCAGCGCTCCAGAAAACCACACACTCCAAGAACCAATGATCTGCAACTTCTGCTGAACTTTTCTTCACAGATCTTTGTGTTTTCTGCACGCTTTAAAACGTCCCAGTGTTTGTTTGTTTTTTGCCAGGAAGAAAATAAAAGATCTGATTTGTAAACAACGCTGAAACTCCTCCCCTAAAGCACCCTCCTTCTGTGTTATTAAACTTAATACAAAGCAATTATTTAATTTTAATATAATGTTATGTGAAAACAAGCAATTCTGAGTTTAATTGGAGTTGTGTTCATGAAGCTAACCTCTGTTCTCTTCCTCTTCATAAAAACACACGTTCTGCTCTTGAGCAGAGATGAAAATTTAATTTTCTTTCATCTTCTTGTCACTGAAATGCATGTTGTGGAAGAGAATAATAAAAAAAGCTTTTAATAAACATAACCTTCTAATGTGTTTTACCCCTGTTCATTTTGGTAATTAGTGATTTAATGGGAGTTTAAGGTTTTTAAACAAATTAAATTCACTGCGGAGTGTGAAACGGCGGGGCTTGCGGTTCAGAAACACATGACAATTCACTCTAAATTTATATTTTTTTAGCCAAGAAAGATTTCATTATTAAAGTCGATTTCCTGCAGTGTTTGTGTGGCATAAAGTTGAATATTGTTCGAGCTGAATTCATGTGAGCTGTATCAGCATATGATGCAGCACAATCTTCACAGTGTAAATCTGAGTATAGATGTTGAAACATGCGAGAAAGAAAAGACCAATCACAATTCAGTATGCAAATAGATGTAGAAAAGTCCACCAATCGTTTAAAAAATAACAATGACATCAATGATTGACAGTCACATTTTGAACGCTGGACATTCTATTGAGACATTTAGATATTTTTAAGTATATTAAGCTAACAAAAAAAAAAAAAAACATCTAAGAGTGACATTTTTTTCAACAGCTTACACACATTTTCAAAACTTTGCTTACAAGTCCAAGAATTGCACACACAAAACTCAAAATGCCTCTCATCTCTTGCAAAATGAAGCACTGCATTCAACATATCACAAACACATCTCAAAAGCAAACACCTTTGCCATAAAATTACAGTTTTTTTCGTTTGCTAAACGACAGTGAGCACATCTGGAGCTACATGTGCAAAACTCTAACTAGAGTCTGCACTAGCAACAGTCACCTGAGCTAAACAGTTCACATCACCTGCAAAACTCATTCCAAGCAACACAACTCTTAACACATGACTCAAAACAGACTCAGTGCAGCCAAACACTACACACAACCCTCACTGAGATAACACACACCGTCACTCGGAACACACAGAGAGGAGAAACACCACACACGACCCTCACTGAGATAACACACACCGTCACTCGGAACACACAGAGAGGAGAAACACCACACACGACCCTCAATGAGATAACACACACCGTCACTCGGAACACACCGAGAGGAGAAACACTACACACAACCCTCACCGAGATAACACACACCGTCACTCGGAACACACCGAGAGGAGAAACACTACACACAACCCTCAATGAGATAACACACACCGTCACTCGGAACACACCGAGAGGAGAAATACCACAGACGACCCTCACCGAGATAACACACACCGTCACTCGGAACACACCGAGAGGAGAAACACCACACACAACCCTCACTGAGATAACACACACCGTCACTCGGAACACACAGAGAGGAGAAACACCACACACGACCCTCGCTGAGATAACACACACCGTCACTCGGAACACACCGAGAGGAGAAACACCACACACGACCCTCACTGAGATAACACACACCGTCACTCGGAACACACCGAGAGGAGAAACACCACACACAACACTCACTGAGATAACACACACCGTCACTCGGAACACACCGAGAGGAGAAACACCACACATGACCCTCGCTGAGATAGCACACACCGTCACTCATAACACACCGAGAGGAGAAACACCACACACACCCCTCGCTGAGATAACACACACCGTCACCCGGAACACACCAAGAGGAGAAACACCACACACACCCCTCGCTGAGATAACACACACCGTCACTCGGAACACACCGAGAGGAAAAACACCACACACAACCCTCGCCGAGATAACACACACCGTCACTCGGAACACACCGAGAGGAGAAACACCGCACACGACCCTCACCGAGATAACACACACCATCACTCGGAAAACACACCGAGAGGAGAAACACTACACACAACCCTCACCGAGATAACACACACCGTCACTCGGAACACACCGAGAGGAGAAACACTACACACAACCCTCAATGAGATAACACACACCGTCACTCGGAACACACCGAGAGGAGAAATACAACAGACGACCCTCACCGAGATAACACACACCGTCACTCGGAACAAACCGAGAGGAAAAACACCACACACAACCCTCGCTGAGATAACACACACCGTCACTCAGAACACACTAAGAGGAGAAACACCACACACAACCCTCACTGAGATAACACACACCGTCACTCGGAACACACCGAGAGGAGAAACACCACACACAACCCTCAATGAGATAACACACACCGTCACTCGGAACACACCGAGAGGAAAAACACTACACACAACCCTCACCGAGATAACACACACCATCACTCGGAACACACCGAGAGGAGAAACACTACACACAACCCTTAATGAGATAACACACACCGTCACTCGGAACACACTGAGAGGAAAGACACCACACACAACCCTCGCTGAGATAACACACACCGTCACTCAGAACATACTAAGAGGAGAAACACTACACAAGACCCTCACTGAGATAACACACACACTCACTCAGAACACACCGAGAGGAGAAACACCACACACAACCCTCACCGAGATAACACACACCGTCATTCGGAACACACCGAGAGGAGAAACACTACACACGACCCTCAATGAGATAACACATACCGTCACTCGGAACACACCGAGAGGAGAAACAATACACACGACCCTCGCTGAGATAACACACACCGTCACCCGGAACACACAGAGAGGAGAAACACCACACACGACCCTCGCTGAGATAACACACACCGTCACTCGGAACACACCGAGAGGAGAAACACCACACACAACCCTCACTGAGATAACACACACCGTCACTCAGAACACACCGAGAGGAGAAACACTACACAGGACCCTCAATGAGATAACACACACCGTCACTCGGAACACACCGAGAGGAGAAACACTACACACGACCCTCACTGAGATAACACACACCGTCACCCGGAACACACAGAGAGGAGAAACACCACACACGACCCTCGCTGAGATAACACACACCGTCACTCGGAACACACCGAGAGGAGAAACACCACACACAACCCTCACTGAGATAACACACACCGTCACTCGGAACACACCGAGAGGAGAAACTCTACACACGACCCTCAATGAGATAACACACACCGTCACCCGGAACACACAGAGAGGAGAAACACCACACATGACCCTCGCTGAGACAACACACACCGTCACTCGGAACACACCGAGAGGAGAAACACCACACGCAACCCTCACTGAGATAACACACACCGTCACTCGGAACACACCGAGAGGAGAAACACCACACACAACCCTCACTGAGATAACACACACCGTCACTCGGAACACACCGAGAGGAGAAACACCACACATGACCCTCGCTGAGATAGCACACACCGTCACTCATAACACACCGAGAGGAGAAACACCACACACGACCCTCACTGAGATAACACACACCGTCACTCGGAACACACAGAGAGGAGAAACACCACACACGACCCTCAATGAGATAACACACACCGTCACACGGAACACACCGAGAGGAGAAACACCACACACAACCCTCACCGAGATAACACACACCGTCACTCGGAACACACCGAGAGGAGAAACACCACACACAACCCTCAATGAGATAACACACACCGTCACTCGGAACACACCGAGAGGAGAAACACTACACACAACCCTCACTGAGATAACACACACCGTCACTCGGAACACACCGAGAGGAGAAACACTACACACAACCCTCAATGAGATAACACACACCGTACTCACTTTTCATCTTTACAGTTTGAACAATTTCAGTTACTTCATATAAAGTAATATTTTCTTCAAAGAAAAGAGTGACATTCTTTCGCATGATTTATTTACATTTTTAGAACATAACAATTGTTTAAGGCAGTGGTTCCCAACCTTTTTCAGCTCGCGGCCAACGCAACCAAACACATATGTTTCCGTGGCCCACTGCAAAAAAAATTACTTCTATTTTTGGGTTACAGTTTTTTTCAGTCGCTAACAAGCGTTTGTCCAAACAGTTGTCACATTTCCAAAAATCTAAACACAGTTAGCACAGCATCAGTCTTTTGTGGCCATACCATTCACACATTTCATGTCGTTTTCACACAATATGCAGTCAGTGAACACATTTCCAAAATGCTTACATTTTCTTAACAGACAAGCTATACCTCGCAACAAAATGTTTGTAATATTTACGAATGTTAACACACAACATCCCACAATAGCAAAAACAATATTCCAAACCTTAGATACAGTATAAAAAAAACCTCTGCTTCTGCAATGATATCAGTTCAAAAACAATATATCTCAGCTGATAATAAACAAACAATTGAATAATTGACATACAGCTGATTTATGTTGGGTAAATTGGGACAACCACAGATGGTTCCAGTCTGGCTTAGACTCAGTGGCAGGGGTTATTTTTTTCTATTACTATAAAAGGAGGACTTTGAGGCGTGATGTTTTTGGAAACAGAAACAGAAAAAGACAAACACTGTAATGTCTGGACAAGGAAGAGGAAGAGGAAGAGCAAGAGCAAGGGGCCCAGGGAGAAGAGCAGGCCCCGTGAGAGATGCAGAAGGAGGTGCAGTGAGAGGTTCAGTGAGAGGAGCAGTGAGAGGAGCAATGAGAGGTGCAGGTGCAGTGAGAGATGCAGAAGGAGGTGCAGTGAGAGGAGCAATGAGAGGTGCAGGTGCAGTGAGAGATGAAGAAGAAGGTGCAGTGAGAGGAGCAGTGAGAGGAGCAATGAGAGGTGCAGGTGCAGTGAGAGATGCAGAAGGAGGTGCAGTGAGAGGAGCAATGAGAGGTGCAGGTGCAGTGAGAGATGCAGAAGGAGGTGCAGTGAGAGGAGCAATGAGAGGTGCAGGTGCAGTGAGAGATGAAGAAGAAGGTGCAGTGAGAGGAGCAGTGAGAGGAGCAATGAGAGGTGCAGGTGCAGTGAGAGGTGCAGTGAGAGGAGCAGTGAGAGGAGCAATGAGAGGTGCAGGTGCAGTGAGAGATGCAGAAGGAGGTGCAGTGAGAGGAGCAGTGAGAGGAGCAATGAGAGGTGCAGGTCCAGTGAGAGATGCAGAAGGAGGTGCAGTGAGAGGAGCAGTGAGAGGAGCAATGAGAGGTGCAGGTCCAGTGAGAGATGCAGAAGGAGGTGCTGGTGCAGTAAGAGGAGCAGGTGCAGGAAGAGGAGCAGGCCCAAGGAGAGGGCAAGGTAGAGGTGTAAGGATGCGTGGTGGTGGCATTCCAAGGGCTGCAAGAACAGTAGTCAGTGATGAAATTCGTGCCACTATCATTGACCACGTAATCAACCACGGTCTCTCACTAAGAGAGGCTGGTGAAAGAGTGCAACCCAATTTGAGGCGGTCAACCGTTGCCTCCATTATTCGCATCTTTCAACAAACCAACAGGTAAGTAGTGCATTTTACATGGACTGTTTCTATTCTCACTTGACATGTCAATAAGGTCATACAGTAATGCATATGTTGAATTTTTTTTTTCCTCTAAAGACTGCAACGTCTTCCACCCTCTGGGGGAAGAGGAAAGCTCCTCAATAATGATCAAGAGCTTGCCATTGTGGAAATGGTTGTTGCAAATAATGCAATAAAACTGCATGAAATTAAAACTAGAATTGTGGAGGACCATGAGATATTTGGCAATATAGAAAGCATCAGCCTCACAACCATTACATGGACTTTGTCCAAACACAGAGTGCGGATGAAGCAGCTCTACACTGTTCCCTTTGAGAGGAACAGTGAGAGAGTCAAGGAGCTACGACGACAATATGTCCAGGTATAGTGTATATTCAATTAAATGTCCAGTATTACTATATTAGCTTTGCACATTGCAAGTAGGTAACCTACACAGTAATAGGTTGCAGTACAGTATGGTATACAGTAATGACTTGATATACATAAACCTTGTTTAAGAGAATTATGGAATTGGAGGCCAACGAGGCCCCTCATGAATTCATTTACATAGATGAGGCAGGATTCAATCTGTCCAAAAGGCGTCGATGTGGACGAAATATAATTGGAAAAAGGGCCACAGTTGATGTGCCAGGACAGAGAGGGGCAAACATTACCATGTGTGCAGCAATGGCAAATGCAGGATTACTCCTTCAGAGATGTCAGGTTGGACCCTATAATACCGAGCGCCTCCTTGCCTTTCTCAATGATCTCCACCAGCGCCTGGTTCCAGAGCAGGATCAGGAGGGTGAAAACATGAGGACCTTTGTAGTTACCTTGGACAATGTTGCTTTCCATCATTCGCAAGCAATAACAGTATGGTTTGAAGTCCACCCAAGACTGGTAAGTCTCTTCCTTCCACCCTATTCACCTTTCCTCAACCCCATAGAGGAGTTCTTTTCTGCATGGAGGTGGAAGGTTTATGACCATCAGCCACATGACCAGATGTCCCTCCTTGAAGCCATGGATGCTGGCTGCAGGGACATCACAGTTCAAGATTGCCAAGGGTGGATCCGACATACAAAGCGATTTTATCCCAGGTGCATCGCCTTGGATAATATTAGATGTGATGTTGACGAAAACATGTGGCCTAACCCTGAAGATCGCAGGGATTAGATAAATTAATTTTGTGCTATTTTTAGTTCCCCCCTTTTTATCTGGGCTTTTGGCTGTTTTTTCTTTTCTTTTCAGAAGAAAATTTTGTTTTTGTAAGCATTTTGTTCACTGTAAGCATTGCAATACTGTAAAATTTTTCTGTTCTATTATACTGTGTTTCTACTGTACCTCCTTCAGTAAACAATAAAGAAAAAAAAACTGATTTGCTTTTTACTAGAATGCGTTTGAATGTGAACATTACTGTACATGTGGACATGCAGGTCCCAACCAAGAAATTTAGTGTAAAAGGTGGATTGCATGTTACCTGAAACATAAAAGTCTATGCCGTTTTTCTAATAACAATAACCAGTATTTTGAAACCTGGTGTACTGTGATTGACTGCATATACTTTGTGAAGTGAAAACAAGTGTTATTCTTTGAAAGAATAATTTCATTTTGAGTCAGATTTCCAGTGTTTTGGTAAAGTTAGTGTGTGCGCAGAGAAACATGTGTTCTGTTTTGAAATGGAGAGTTAGTATATATTTAACAAAATGTGTTTTTGAGAAGAAAATGATCAATTTGGCCAATTGTGTTTTGTAGGTGTAAGTCTGTGTTAAGAGTTTAGAAAAATGATCTGAAGTATGGGTAAGCGCTTGTTAGCGATTGAAAAAAACTGTAATAACTTAGTACTCAGAAGCTAGATTGTTAACTGTATTTATTGTATGAACTAGGGCTGTGCGATATGAACAACAACAGCAAAAAAAAAAAAAAAAAACTATCGTGATTTCTTTGATCAATTTTGTGATTTAGTTGCATTCTGATTGGATCGGATAGCATACTGCGGGAGGTCAGGGCCGTGGAAAATTGTGCTATAAAGCGATTTAGAGATTGTGCATGCTCAAATCGTGATTTTATGATTATTTCTATTTATCGCAGAGCCCTAGAATGAACTGGCAATGAACTGAAAATAACTCAGGCTGGCACCGCTCAGCAAAATGGGAAAACCAGATTCAGGCATAGCCAAGCCACCATAAACCTTGGTGGTTTATTCTTAAACCAATCAGCGAGCTCGAATAGTGGAATCATAATTACAGTTCAATATTTATTTGTTGTTATTTAATTATATACATGAAATGATGTTATTATGTTATGACTTACATATATTAACATATTATTATTTTTTTAATAGAAATTGGCGGCCCACCTGCAATACAATCGCGACCCACTAGGGGGCCACGGCCCACAGGTTGAAAACCACTGGTTTAAGGTAAATGAAAATTAGCAGTTTGCTTCAATAGTATGTAGTAATTTACAGAATTACAGTAATGAGAAAAAAAGGTAGAACCTAAAAGTACATACTGTAATTCAAACAAATAATTTTCAGGGCTAATCCTGAAATTGCAATCAGCAGTGTTTGAAATCTCTTCTGTTTTGAATGTGTGGTCCACAGTTTTGACAGCAGTGTGTTAGCATTTGAACAAAGTGCTGTAAATCCACAGTGTTGTGCAGGTTGTGGTTAAAGTCGTGGGATAAGTGTGTAGAGTTTGGAAAACTGTGTTCAATCAATGAAAAACGAACTAGAGTTTGGTCACACGAACTGCTGCTGTGCAGACTGTAGTTAGAGTTTTGCACATGTGACTCCAGTTGTGCTCACTGTCGTTTAGCAATCGAACAAAACTGTAATTTCTGTTATATTTGTGTGTGTTACACAGAGAACTGTGTGTTGTGTTTTGAAAAAAGTGTTTCATGAAATTGAGAACTGAGTCAAAGGCTGAGAATAAGTGAATGGTTTTGTAGATCTGGTCTGTGTTATCAATGTTGAAAACAGTTGTGCTGCACAATATTTTTGTGGAAACCGTGATGCATTTTATTTTTCAGGATTCACAAAATAATAGAAAAGTTCAAAAGAACATCATTTATTTAAAATATTTATATTTCTGAAACAGAAGTCTATGTGGGCTAAACTGAGGATCAATTATCATTGCTTTGACACAAAATGCATTCAATGACTACATCTCTCAAATTTCATGAATTCTTTTCTCACTCAGACACAACAACTGACAAAACTCTCTGTACGTACAGACCAGTTTGCACATGCTTACATACTGTTTTCAAAACTGTTAAACTTATGTTAAAAACAATAACATAATACAAAACTGAATAAGACAGCAATTTGCTACATTTCTACAGTAATATTTGAATGAAATATACTTTAAATCTTAAAATTAAATGCTATAAAAACAATTGGACAGTTAGTGAAGTGACATTCAGCTAAGTATGGTGACCCATACTCAGAATTTGTGCTCTGCATTTAACCCATCCGAAATGCACACACACAGAGCAGTGAACAAACACACACTGTGAACACACACCCGGAGCAGTGGGCAGCCATTTATGCTGCGGCGCCCGGGGAGCAGTTGGGGGTTCGATGCCTTGCTCAAGGGCACCTAAGTCGTGGTATTGACGGTGGAGAGAGAACTGTACATGCACTCCCCCCACCCACAATTCCTGCTGGCCCGGGACTCGAACTAACAACCTTTCGATTGGGAGTCCGACTCTCTAACCATTAGGCCACGACTTCCCCATTCCCCCAGTGTGGATACAAATTCCTCTATTTTGGAATTACTCAGTGCAAAGAAATTAAAATAAATAAACGACATAAATTATTGATGAATTCTGCATCATGTCTGATTCATTCCAGTGACATATATTGCAGTGAATTATAAACAGAGATGTATCCTTGTATAATGCTACATGTTGTTAGTGTTTTTTAGGTCATTGTTTTGTGGGTGACAAACTGTGTTTCTGTGTTCAGGAAGAATGAGTTGATTTGAGACCTGAAGAAAGTGTTTTGGTAGTTGAAGTGCATTTTGAATGTGAAATGAACTGCTTTGTCAAGCTGAAAGTTGGTTAGGAGAACTGTGTGAAGAGTTTTGCAAAAGTGACCGAAGTATTGAGAAATGTGTCCTAGCAATGTTAAAAACTGTAAAGTGTCCTTGTAACGTGAAAACTTATTTGATAGATAGATAGATAGATAGATAGATAGATAGATAGATAGATAGATAGATACCATCTAAATTATAGTATAAACATTATAAAGAGTGAAGAACAATTTATACATTGACATGCATGAAAATGAATTACACAGCAGTCTTACACAGTTTGTGTGTGTATGTGTGTGTGTGTGTGTGTGTGTGTGTGTGTGTGTGTGTGTGTGTGTGTGTGTGTGTGTGTGTGTGTGTGTGTGTGTGTGGAGGAATGCAAGTGTTACTCTCTACATTGGAATTTCAGAGGCAGATATCCAGCTGAAATCTTTTCCCGGTGGAAATACGCAACATTCCAAAGGGATTTACAGCGTGATTCAGCTGTTCCCTTCAGCATTCCCTACAACACACACACACACACACACAGTTTACTTATTCCTGAATCAACATTGTGAAATTGTGCTTAGTGTCTTTGTCTTATCTCAGCGGCGTCAGTGATTAATGACTGTCACGATTAACAAGGTAAAACTCAGTGTCAGGATTACTCATTATGAAGAGTCAAGGCCTGCTGCTGCTCCAGGAATCAAACTGTCTGTTTTAATGAACCGAAGCGGTGAAGACGTCACGCTGACCTGGAGATTTCCTGGCAGGTAACGATAAAGAGATTCTCAAGTGCTTGACGAGAGCGACAATCACTCCTATGTGAAGTCCGACATGAATCAGTCGCTCTCTACTTCAGTACGTTTCACCTTTAATGATATAATTATATTACAATCATACAGCATCCAGAGAGAGAGAGAGAGAGAGAGAGAGAGAGAGAGAGAGAGAGAGAGATGGGATCTATTCTGGGACTCGCGCTCATGTACAGACAGTCTGACGCCAGATGGCTCATTCTAATAAATATTCAACCTTAACACGGTTCCCATGTAACTTCTCTCCCCTTCATTTTTCTTTCTCCTCCCTCTCACTTCTCTCTCTCTCTCTCTCTCTCTCTCTCTCTCTCTCTCAGTTCCTCTGTGTTCTCTGAGCGTCTGCCAGCATCCACCCGTGACGGAGGGCTTGTGGAGTGATTACAGTACAGTACGAGAGGGATGGAGGTCTGTGTGCTGTAACGCGGGGGGGTTGAAGCCGTGGGAAGAACAGACTGAGGAAACGGGAAAGAGGAGAATGAATCTTACTTCACCGCAGAATCGAAGGAAAACAATATAGCATCAGGAACACAAGGCCTGTTTTGGAGTATTAGGTCACCGAATGTGACATTTCCGTCATTATTTACTTGTTTCAAAAAATTATGTTTTGAGTTTTATGAAGAGTGCTCATGCAGCTGTTTTCTATGCAACATTTTGGCATATTCAGACTGGTGCCATTCTGACCAATCTGTGACTTTGGGTGTCAGTGATGCATTGTTTTTGTATCTGAATGAGATTTTAGAGCTTCAGGAGAGCGAGAAATGGCTTAAATTGCATTTAGTGCCAGCGATTTCCACCATTCACACATACATTGTGTAGATGTTTCTTGTTTTTAATATGTTGCCAGAATATGTCCATGATAGCATCCAAAAATAAGGATCTTCAATATAGAAAATAATAAAGTATCTATATAGATACAGCATATTTATATCTCTTTGTACAAAAAAATGCATACTGGATTGATACACTTTTGTATTATTCATTGTACCAAATTACAGAGATGTAGCAATATTTTCTCCACATTTCCTCATGGTAAATAATAATAATAACAATAATAATAATATTTTTTGCTACCAATTGCAAAAAATAAAATGTAATTTTTAAATGGTAAATATAATTGCTCTATAATGGAAAATATAATGGAAAAGCCAATGTCTCCAAGACACTTCAAGAAACCGTCCTGCAAAGCTACCTGAAAAACAATTTGCAAGTGCACCTAGGAGAAAAGGTTTTTTTACGCATAGTGTGGTCACACTAAATGCTGATTTAATTTAGTTAAGTTTATAGAACTTAATTCATAAAATCTATTGATGGCATTATTTTTAAAGGCATCCTCACTTTACAGCATTTTTAAACAAGTGCCTAAAACTTTGTACAAAACTGCAGCTTTGCAGGTTTCTTGAAGTATCTTGGAGACATTGGCACAGTTCTTCTGGATTGAGTCTCAGTTTGTTCTGTTACTTCATGTTATTTCAGACAGACTGATGATGATCAGATCTCTGTGTAGAGCACTGACTGCTGTCAGACTCCTTGTGCAAACAAAAATCTCACTGCATTATTACAATTAATTGAAAAAATAATGTTTGGAAATGTTTGGAAACTGATATTTAGTACTGACACACTACACAATGTACTTTATTGATATAAAGGAATTTTCCATATAGATTTGTACGGGTACTTTTTTTAAAGTAAAATATGTTCCCGTGAGATGTTCAGGCCGTATCCAGTGTCTGGTGGTCTTGTGTCTCACTTCCTCTGACCTCAGAGAGATCCTCATCCTCTCAGCTGTTTTGATCTCTGGCTGAATGAGAGCACAGGCCATCTCTTGCTCTGACAGCGTGTTTAGACGCGGTTGCATCGCCGTAATCAGCGCTCATGTCCTGTGATTAATCTGATATCACAGCTCAGAACCTGGAGACAGCACCATGACAACGATCCCCCCGGCCAATCACAGCCCTGCTTCCATGACAGGAAATGGATCTCTGGGAGATTTCCAGAGCGCCGGTGGAGTCGAGTGGGTGGATGTGTCCCATCACCTCAATTTACAACAGGACACACAGTCTGAGATCAGTGATATCTAGTAATTTAACACACACTACTGTACATGAGGAAACACACTCAATACCGAGATGTAGCACTGTCCGGACTCAGGGAGTGTACCTCTGTTCAGTTTGGTCAAAAGGTGTCAATTTAATGCAGGTTTGTTAATACATACAGTCACTGTACAATAAAAGCATGTGAATTCCATTTGAAATCTGAATTAATCTTAAAATAATATTGTGATTTCAACATCATGCAGGGTTCTGTTAAATTCACCACTGGCTTCCTTTCAATTCATCAGAATTTTTCAATTGAATTGGCTAAAACACACAGGAAGATGAATTTTTAAAATGCAATTCAAAGAAATTCAACACAGGTGAAGAGTATTGGGAAATTAAATGTACTTCCACTCTAATGCACAAGAGGTAATTTATTAAATATGAAAGTGAATGTGAAAGTGACGTGACATACAGCCAAGTATGGTGACCCATACTCAGAATTTGTGCTTGGCATTTAACCCATCCAAAGCGCACACACACACACACCGTGAACACACACCCGGAGCAGTGGCCAGCCATTTATGCTGCGGCGTCCGGGGAGCAGTTGGGGGTTCGGTGCCCTGCTCATATCGGACAACAGTGGTGGAGGATGGAGTGAGTGGGAGGGCAGGTTTTTTGGGAGGAGTGGGCACTGGAGGGTGCATTTAATATGATTAAATAAATGAAATGCTTAATTATTAAGGCTATTGTTTTGAATAGGTCTTATTTCTTAGTTTTTAAATTTGTTATCATTTTCATTTTAAAATGTTATAAATTTTACTGTGTTGGTCTGTTTTTTATTTTTATTTATTTATTTATTTTTTCATTTCTCTTTGGCACTGAGTGATGGTGTAGAAACAATTTTCATTCAGATTCAATTCAGAAATTGTCTGTCACACCCATGGAATTTTGTTGTTTTCCCTCCCTGTGTGTGTTCTGTGTCCTGTGTCAAATATCTTATTCTGTGCACCTGTGTTTAGTAAATATCTATAGTATTTAAGTTCCTGTCTTTGCATCTCTTTTCTGTTGGGTCTTTCTGTTCTGTTGGGTGTTTTGTCCATACCTGTGATATTCATCGTTTCTATGCTGGATTACCCACTCGCTCCAGACCTGCTCCACCACTGTTGTCTGGCAGCCCCTCAGCCCACCATCAGCGAGCATCAGCGTGTAAGCATCCTCCAGCATCGCCATGGTCAGGCCTCCCTCACCTCCGCCTCCAGCCTCCTCGGCCCAGACTCTGCCTCGGCCCATAGACCCAGCAGATCCTCAGGCAGCTCCACCTGGGTCCTCAGTTGCTCTGTCTCCGCCATGGATCTCTGTCTCAGTCACCAGAGCCCTAGGCTCCACCCTGGCCCCTGGATCCTCTGCGTTCCCCTGGCTCATTGGCTCTCCATTTCCACCTTGGGCTCATCCTCCACCTGCTCCGCTGCCATTGGTCAGCGCCGTGGAGTTGGCAGCCATTCCTCCATGGCTCCTCCCTCTGTTGTCTCCTTCCTTCATCGTCACCCCTTCCTTGTTTCTGTCTGCCGGCTCCCTCCCGGGTGTCCATCCTCCTCCTGAGCCTCTTCCCTTGTAACCCACCCATTCCCCTCTACATTTTGGTTATATGGTCCGAGGATGCACCTACCATGAGGGGGTAATAATGTCACACCCCGGTCTCATTTTGTTGTGTTTTCCCTCCACATGTGCTCCGTGTCCCATGTTAATTGTCTCATATGCACCCATGTTTAGTAATTATCTATAATACTTAAGTTCCTATATTTTGCGTCTCTCCTCTGTCGGGTCTACTTTGTCCATACCTGTGATATTCCTTGCTCCTATGCTAGATTACCCTTGTGTTTCAAGAAATTAAAAGCTCGTTAATCTTGCTCCTTGTCTCCTCGTTTCTTCGACAGTGTGTGACATTGTTAGTAAGTTTCACTAATTTACAAAGAAACACCAGGTAACTTGAATAAAATGAACTTCTGCAGTACAAACCCTTAAAATTGTAAAACCTAGTCCAGTAATCTTCTAAAAATAAATAAATAAAAAATTACCACCATAAACATATTGTTTGATTGAAATACACATTATAGTCACAGATACACACAGTGTAGTTTTAGTCATTTTAGTACTTAAAGTTAAAAGAAAATGAGATGTTGTCTTTTCAAGTAGCTGAAATAGTAATATAGTAAGTTTTAGTAATTTCTGTTTGGGTTTATTTTATGTTGAGTAACACACTTATTTTTATACTTTTAGTCCTGTGGACATTTATACTGTACTGTTTTCAACTAAAAACGCATAAAAAACTACATTTTTTTATTGAGACATCGCCACCTACTGGCCTGGCATGACTAATTCAGCATTTTTATTAGGTTTCTTTAGTGGATCAGTGTGAACGGGATGGTTTTGCCATGTAAACTTACCCTTAGTCACCTATGATAACCCTGCACTGTTAAACACTGCATACAGCAGCAGGTTTTGAAACATTCCGAAAAAAACGTCACTGTTTTCACCTCATGTCTCTTTCACAGAAAGTTCAGCATTTCCCCACTTTTTGGCACTTTCACTGCTGGCTGAGCACCCCCAGCGTCTGTTCATCTGCTCCTGTGAGGCGTACGGTTACATTACAGCACACGGACCATACACCAGGGCAACGTTAAAGGGACCTATTCACACATGTTACCATTCACACAAAAATTATAGTTCTTCATTTACTGAATTTACACTTATTTTGAAGAATGTTGGTGTCAATTCAAGTCATTTTATGATCAAAAACACTACTAATTCTTCAAAATATCTTCTTTTGTGTGCACAGAAGAAAGTCAACATAAGGATGAGTAAATGAAGACAGAATGATAATTTTTAGGAGAACCATCCCTTTAAATGTCTTTTAATCAATGTCAATCAATTCAATTCATTAACTTTTTTTTCTCTCATTCACATCATCACATCAGAATATTGCTAAATTATTCTGTGGCATGTTTTTGCACATTTGTGGTGACGTGTGAATTATGGCGTTTGAGATGAGTATGTCAAGGTTTATGGAGTGATATCTGACGTGTGCTTGGAGAGATGCATGATGGGATGCTCCTGAGAGCAGCTCAGTGTTAAATGAGATACTTTTTTATTTCATTTTTATTTTATTTTTTCTGGAACCTTGAAACTTTGCCAGATGGTAGTACAAAAATCGAGGAGAGGTTCAGAGAGTATGACCCCGATTGGCCCATAGGTGGCGCTATAGCAACCAAAAGCGCGACACTGGTCATAACTCCTAGACCGTGTGTCGTAGGCTCAAGAGTCTAATATGGAAAACTGGACACCTGAAGATCAAAATGTATATCTCCGATTTCATTTAATTTTCATTTTTCCGCCATATTGAATTTTGTTTAAAACCTACTTTTGCGAACTAGTCCGTGGTTTTTTGCCCGATCGGAACCAAACTAGTACAGAAATGTTCTATGGAGTCTGATCATCAATAATTATCGAAAAAACGTTGAAATTTCCATTCACGTTTGCTAGGGGGTCGCAAAATTAATGTTGTGGGAGGAGCCTATTTTACTTAAATGGCTATAACTCCAGAAGTCAATGATATATCTTCACCAAACTTGGTACACATAAGTATGAGCTCAATCTTTGGTCAAATAAAAAAATTGCGCATCTCTGCCACTTGGGCGCTCTAAGATTGAAAAAACACATACATGTCTATAACTAGGCAACCGTTGGCTCGATCGACTTGAAAATAGGTATGCAGTGTCTTGTTCTGATGGGGCACAAGTACCTATGAGGACATTTGCATATCTCAAAAAACATGGCTGCCATTGGGCAAACAATTTTAAGCACCTATTTGAAAGGGTTAACGGAAGTTGATCGGAACGAAACTTGCTGGGTACGTTCGACTCATGAACCTTAAGGTCTGTAAGAATTTTGAAAGAAATCGGCCACTAGTTGGCGCTAACGAGTTTTATGGCTCTGTAATCACGTGGTGTTTCACATATCAACACAATATGCATATTATTTGGTAGATCTCCTCATAATGCACAACTTTGCCTCAAGAACCATTGCTGTCAATCAAACCGTTCAATTGTTATTCACAAATATGTTAAAAAGCTACTTTTGCTAACTAGTCCTAAGTTTTTTGACAGATCGAAACCAAACCACTGCAGTAATATTCTGTGGACTCTATTGATCAATAATTATCAAAAAAATGTTGAATTTTGTACTTTGGTTGGCTTTAAAGTGGTAATTTAGAAAAGAGGTGTGGCCAAACACACCCCAAAGCCTATAATACCAAAACAAAAAGTCAAAATATTCTGAAACTCGGAATAAACATGTGACCGATGACTCTTAACAAGTATGGAAAGTTTAATGTAGATCGGTCCATAGGTGGTGCTATAACGGTTGAAAAAGCCTCAAAAACACACATTTTCAATAGAAAATGATCACAATTTGTAGAACATGTTCATACATACACACAAACACTAGATCTTAATATCAAAGGATAGATCTCCTCTTTGTGAACAACTTTGCCTCAGGGAGCGAAGATGTCAATCAAATCGTTCATTAATTATTCAAGAATATGATAAAAACCTACTTTTGCGCAATAGTCCTAGGTTTTTAGCCCGATTGGAATCAAACCACTGCAGTAATATTCTCTGGACTCTCCAGATCAATAATTATCCAGAAAAAAATTTAATTTGTCTTTCGGTTACCTTTGACAATGTAATTTAGAAAAGGGGTGTGGCCAAAATACCCAAAAGCCTATTAAACCTAGATGAAAACTGAAAACTTTACAAAACTTGGTGAAAACATGTGGTTACTCTTAACAAGCACGCACAGTTTTATGAAGATCGGACCATAGGTGGCGCTATAACAGTAGAAAAGGTCTCAAAACACAAGATTTATATGGTAAATGGCCTCAAATTGTTTGAAAATGCTCATATATTCACACAAACGCTAGATCTTCATATCATATGATAGATCTCCTCATTCTGAACAACTTTGCCTCTGGGACCAATGTTGTTAATAAAACTGTTAATTAAATATTCAAGATTATTTTAAAAAGTTACTTTGGCAAACTAGTCCAAGGCTTTAAGCTGAAAATCAATAAAACCCCTGAATTACAATTCTCTAGACTCTGAAGGTCAATAATTATCAAAAACATGTTGAACAATTGCATTTGGACAACTATAAACCAGTAATTTTATAATATGTTCTTTTCATAGTGTACACAAAGGCCTATTGATACAAACAGAAAGCCCACAAATGATCAAAACTGTGTAAAATAATGCATAATTTCATTCTAAACAAGCATGCAAAATTTAAGAGAGATTGGGTAAAAAAAATAACACTATAACAGTTATGTTTAAAAACACAGTGTTGTTTGAGTAAATGCAACTTATAACCACTAGATGGCAGCGGAAGACCAATAATGGGCTCATTCAGCTAAGTTAAACAGTACTGTTCAAAGGTTTCATGAATTCATGCCAAAACATTAATAAATTAACTGTTATAACATTTTAAATCTCATTGAGTCTATGTTTTCCATTTTGTTCATACAGATATATCAGATTTTAAAATTTTTCCACATTATGATTACAGTTTAACCTGAAAATGACATCTAAACTCTTAAAAAGAGAAGACTTGCAATAAGTTTATTGTCACCAACACTTATTTCAAATACCTATATCTGCAACAAAATGTGTGTGCATGTATATGTGTGTCTTTGTCTTTTTATGTGTGTGTGTGTGCATATGTTTATAGAGTATTAATATATTAGTCTAATCATTTACTTTCAGTGCGTGTGTCTGTCTGTTAGCCTGTTCTCCATTTTGGATGTGTTTAACTGTCATCCGTACATCCAGGTTGGCCGAGACCACCTCAGAGGCCTTAATGTGCTTGATGCTAAATGCTGCTTGCAGCTTTAATTTATTATTATTATTATTTTTTTTTTCAGAAATCACAAATGATAGGAAAGTTCAAAGAACAGCATTTATTTGAAACAGAAATAATTTCTAACATTATAAATGGCTTTGCTTTCACTTTTGATTCATTTAAAGCATTCTTGATGAATAAAAGTATTAATTTATTTCAAGAAGAAGAAAAAAACTCACTGACCTCAAATCTTCACAGATGTTTATTGTTAAAACTATTTCAATATACAATGACATGAAAATGTTTTTGCCCACTTCCTGTTTTTTTTTTGTTGCATATTTACATATATTTGCATGTATCATCAAACAAATGTTTATATTTCACAAAGATAATGCAAGTAAATACAAAATGCAGTTTTTAAATGATGATTTCATTTCTTAAGGTAAAAAAGCTGTCGAAACCTACCTGGCCCTGCGTGAAAAACGAATTGCCCCCTCCTCTTAATCATGACAGAACTGTGTTTAACCACATTATTTTAGAAAGCTGAGTTAAACTTCACTAGCCACACCCTGATTACTGACAGACCTGTTGAATCAAGAAATCACTTAAACAGAACCTGCCTGATAAAGTGAAGCATGCTTACAGAGCAACACATCATGCCGCAATCTAAAGAAATTCAAGATCTGATGTGAATCTAAATAGTTGATATGTATCAGTCTGGAATGGGTTATGAATCCATCTCTAAGGCTTTGGGACTCCAGTAAAACATGGTCAGAGCCATCATCCACAAATGGAGAAAACTTGGAACAGTGGTGAACCTTCCCAGGAGTGACCGGTCTACCAAAATTACTCCAAGAGCACAACGGGGACTCATCCAGGAGGAAATACAAGAACCCAGAGCAACATCTAAAGAACTGCAGGCAATTGATTAACCTCAACTGTTCATGATTCAGGGTTCATGATTCAAGGTGGCAGATTTAGGGGGCAATTACTTTTTCACATATTGTTAGATCATGTGTTCAGTGTTCATGATTCAAGAGTAAGATATTGGGCAAAAAATGGCATCCATGGGATAGTAACAAGGAAAAAGCCACTGCTGACCAAAAAAGAACACAAAGGCTTGTCTCATATTTGTCAAAAATCTCTTGAGTATCCCCAAGAATTTTGGGCAAAAATTCTGTGGACTGATGAGACAAAGGTTGAACTGGAAGGTGTGTGACAAGGGTTTGGAGTGGCCAAGTCCAAGTCCAAGACCAGACTTAAATCTGATTGAGATGCTGTGGCATGACTTTAAACTGTCCATTCAGCTCAAAAACCCTATAAATTGGGCTAAATGAAAACAATTCTGCAAAGAAGAGTGGGCCACAATTCCTCCACAGTGATGTGAAAGACTCATTGCCAGTTATTACAAACACTTGATTGCAGTTGTTACTGCGAAAGGTAGCACAACCAGTTATTAGATTTAGGAGGCAATTACTTTTTCACATAGGAACAGGCAGGTTTGGACAGCTTTTTTTCATTAAATGAAATCATTATTTAAAAACTTCATTCTGTATTTACTCAGGTTATCTTTGTGTAATTGTAAAATTAGTCTGATGAACTAAATCATTCAAGTGTGACATATGAATCCGAAGAATTGAAGAAATCAACTGTAATCTTAAAAACACTGAATTCATACTCAAAGTGTTTTGCACATTTGTGCACTCTTTTGATTTGTAAGCTAAACTGCAAATGCTGTGGCAATCACTGCGTTTCTCCTTCATCGTTTCTTATTCACGCTGCTTTTAGGATGTTGTAGAGGCGCAGAATTCAGTCGGTGAGATCACTGAGGTGTCTGTGAGTGAAACTGTGGCTCTGACAGCAGCGTCTCACACAGGACATCAGGACACAAGCATCCGTCATTACAGAAGCTTCCAGCACACGGCAGGAGCTCACAGAGAGCCCAGACGCCCCGCTGACGCTCACCACGACCCATACATCACCAGCGCTCAGCCACGCGTGTGTGTGTGTGTGTGTGTGTGTGTTTTTATTTTTTTTATTTTATACAATTTTATTTATTTTTTGTAACTGTGAAATTGTGAAAGTTTCCTCATAAACCATGTTTACGTTGTAGAACACCTTTACAGCACATGTGTGCATGTGTGTGTGTGTGTCATATCAGGACACAACTCTGTATAATGACATGGGTATGACACAGGTATTACAAGGAGAGGGTGACTTATGAGGACATAACCCACGTCCCCATTTTCCAAAACGCTTATAAATCATACAGAATGAGATTTTTTGAGAAAGTAAAAATGCACAAAGTTTCCTGTGAGGGTTAGGGTTAGGTGTAGGGTTGGTGTAGGGCCATAGAATATACAGTTTGTACAGTATAAAAACCATTACACCAATGGGATGAACACACTTTCCACAAAAACAAACATTGGAATAAAGATGTTTCCTTTGATGTGCTTGATCCAGAGAAGCTCAAAGCATCTCTAATGGGAGCGATTATCTGGTCAAATCTACATCACATGAATCAGTCTGAGCGCGAGAGAAGATCTGTGTGCTGAGTGTGATACAGCAGATGTTTGAGCAGGTGTGACAGGTAAATGAACAGATGGTCTGTAAGGTAAAGCACATACTGTTAGCATGTGAGAAATCATTCAGATCATGAACATATGTCGCTGATGGAGCCGCAGATATCTGACCTTTACAGTATTCACTCGTCCTGATTCATACTGTACGTCTGACATTATTTTCAGTCTCTCGGCCTCATAAGATGAGACTTCAGCATAAAAACATGCGTTTTTATAGCCTATCTGTTGAAAAGTTTAATTTATTATTATTATTTATTGTTTTTTTAATCAAAGGTGCATACAAGTTAATATTGTCCATAAGTAATTAGTGTTGTTAACTTAAACTAAAACTATTAAAATGTATCAACAGTCATTGAAATAAGGCTCAATAAATGAGAAATGTATAATAAATTAGAAATGTAATTTTATAAAGTGTAAATCTAAATTCTTAGATGAAAATACAGCTATATAGGAATATTTAAAAGCAAATAAAAATGACAGACAACAAAAAATATACAACCAAATATATATTTTTTCGTAATTGAAATAAAGATATAATACAATTTAAATACTGGATGGAAAACTTTAAAAAAGCTCTTTCTTTAAATAAAATTAATACACTACATTTTATATATATATATATATATATATATATATTGTAAATCAGAGATTTAATTTAATACAATTTAATAAGTTTGAAATTAGAAATTTAGCATTGGTAACTAAATGTAGTAAACGGAAGCACTAAAATGACAGATAAAAACATTTAAGAACTAATAAAAATTACTAAAGCAAATAACAAAGGTATAAACTCATTTTCAGTGATTTAAATAAAATATAAATACTTTATAAAAAAAATAAAAAATAAATAAAAAAATAAAATAAATAGGAAAGCTAGAAATGTAAAATATATATATATATATATATATACTAAACTAAGCTAAAATTGTTACATACCTGGACTCATTTAGTGTGTTTTTGCCCCTGTGACCCAGTTTCTGTCTTCCGTATTTGGTTTGATTAGTTCCCAGGTGTGTCTATTCTATTCCCCATGTGTTCCATGTCCCTGTTAATTTAGTCATGCCATCCACCTGTGTTTCCCCAATTATCCCTTGTACATAAGCCTTGTCCTTTCAGTTCTGTTTTGTCAGGTCTACTTACTACTTACTTGCTACTTACGTGTGTCTTCCTCTGAGTTCCATGTTGGATATCCCGTGTTGGATATAATAAAGCCTTATTTCGTTTATTCCTCGGCTCTGTGTTCCTTCCGGCAGCGTAATCTGTAACAGAAGACCCGACCTAAAAAGTTTAAAAACTGCGTGTTTTCCCTCCGTTTTGTTTTCCGTTTTTTTTCTTTCCGTAGTGTGTTGATGGATCCCCTCTATAGCCCCGAATTCCTCCTCCTCATGCTGGAGCAGGAAGGACGTTCTCTTGAGGACCATACCAGACGGTTTCTTCTGCTAGCGAATGCCACCAGCTACCCGGACTACGCGCTCTGCACCTTCTATAACACCAGCCTGAACTCCAAGTGCAGAGCGTTGTCGCCCGAAGATGGTCCTCGGGAGGAATTCGACGCATTCGTGGAGTGGACTCTGGCGAGAAATGGGTCACCTCTCACCGTCTGCACCATGGAGGATCTCGCCAGTCCCACTCCCGACCCAGAGACCAGCCAGCCACCATCCCGCCACACGGAGCCAGAGCCCACCGCAGCCGCAGAGCCCGAGCCATCCAGTGACAAGGAGCAGGATCTCGAGAGCGGGACTGACCAGGTGTGCGAGCCGGCAACACCATGCATCGTGGGAGTCCTCGTGGAGATCGAGGGCATGGAGGAAAGCCCTTCCCACACTTCTGCGACTTAGGGTGAGCTGTATGCGATCTCGGGAAAAAACATGGAGCAACGTATGGACCTTATGGACTGGTCTATGGAGGTAATCCCTAATTTTCCTGTTTCTCCGCTGGTTCCATCCAGCCCTAATCCCCCTGTGTACCCTCTCAGTCTCCCACTCCTACCTCCTCCAGTCAGTTCCTATGCTCCATTTCCGCTGGTTCTGCCCAGCCATGAATTTTCTGTTTCTCCGCTGGTTCCACCCAGCCCTGAGTTTTCTGTTTCTCCGCTGGTTCCGCCCAGCCCTGAATTTTCTGTTTCTCCGCTGGTTCCGCCCAGCCCTGAATTTTCTGTTTTTCTGTTGGTTCCGCCCAGCTCTGAATCTTCTGTGTCTCCACTGGTTCCGCCCAGCTCTGAATCTTCTGTGTCTCCACTGGTTCCGCCCAGCCCTGAATTTTCTGTTTCTCCGCTGGTTCCGCCCAGCTCTGAATCTTCTGTGTCTCCACTGGTTCCGCCCAGCTCTGAATCTTCTGTGTCTCCACTGGTTCCGCCCAGCCCTGAATTTTCTGTTTTTCTGTTGGTTCCGCCCAGCCCTGAATTTTCTGTTTCTCCGCTGGTTCCGCCCAGCCCTGAATTTTCTGTTTTTCTGTTGGTTCCGCCCAGCTCTGAATCTTCTGTGTCTCCACTGGTTCCGCCCAGCTCTGAATCTTCTGTGTCTCCGCTGGTTCCGCACAGCTCTGAATCTTCTGTGTCTCCTGTGTTCCCTCCCAGCCTCCCTCTCCCACCTCCTCCTGGACCTGCCGGTCCCTCTGCTCCACTTCCGCTGGTTCCGTCCAGCCCTGATCCTCCTGTCTTTCCTCCCATCATTCCTCTCTCTCCACCTCCTAGACCAGCCAGTTCCTCGTCATCCCTGCTGGTGCCAGTCAGTCCAGCTGCTCACCCTCCGTCCGCGCCATCTGGGCGCGACGGTCCGCCGCTGGACTGCCAGTCTCCAGCTCCGCCTTGGCGCGTTAAGGCCCTGTCTCCGCCTCCAGCCTCCGAGCCCTGGACTCCTCCTCGGTCCTTCGACCCAGCGGCTCCGCCTTGGCTCTTAGCTCCCTCGTCTCCACCGTGGCCTGGCATCCCACCTGCTCCACCGGGCTCCCTCGTCCCTCCGACTCCTTTATTAGATTTAAATCTAATAAAAATGTCAAAAGCAGAATCAATTAAAATGAAATGATATAAATGAATAGTTCTAAAACAGCACTGTAAGCAATAGGCGCTTTCCAGATGTACAGAAATGCATGTTTTGCATACACACGTGTTCTCCTCATTTAAGGAGAAGGTCAAAGAAAGTCTGGATGGATGGATGTGCTTCATAAAGCAGCAAACTGCAGCAGACTGCTTAGCGTTATCTGGTTACGGCTGGAAAACAAAGATCACACACATTTCCAGAGAAGAAGAATCACTCCAGTAATTGTTCTTGTCATTTGTGCTGTAATTTTACTCCTGAATGCCTTGTTTTAGACAGGAATTAATAAAAATCGCATTCGCTTCAGGTGCTCTTACTTTCTCTCTCTCTTGGTCGCCCCTGGTCATCTCTCTCTCTCTCTCTTATTATCAGTTCATAATTCTCTCTCGCTCAGGCGAGTGTGGGTCGTCCGCCGGCGATCTTTAGGGCACTCAGAGGTTTAATGGCAGAAACTCGTCTCTGTGCTCCGAGGCACGAGGCTCAACATTGAGTCCAGCACAAAGCTCGTCAGTACCTCTGATCGTGGCTAATTTAATTAGTCTGAGAGTCAGTCCACAGCAGTTCCTCTGATGCAGAAGATCCAGACCAACAGCCATTCAGTGGCCCACTTTTACCAGAACGGAGCCTCGGCTCTTCTCATAACCCTCATTATCTCTTGTTAGCTGAATCATTTCACACTATCATTTACCGTTATAATGGACCCAAAGCTTCATTAGGGTCAAATGCTTATAAATAAATGAATAAAAAAACTGTTTCTACATGATCTGACTCTTAAAAATCAATGAGTTGATGCAACTGTCAGCTTTAGTAATTAATATTAATGATATTTTTTTGAAAAAATTAGGTTGTAGTCATCCTCAGTTATTCATTTTCATTGCATCTTTAATCACTGTAGTGGACATGACAATATTAATAATTTTAAACACATAATTTTGTAAAATGTAAATCCAATATTGGAGATTGTTTTACACTTAAAGTTTTACATTCAAATGTATAACTGCTGGAGCAGAATTATTGTCTGTGGTCATGTCTTTAAGCTGAAAAACGCCTTGTGAACACATGGACATTAATTATTGAATTATTACGTTACATTTTAACTCTGTATTCTCATTTTAAAAACAAAATCTAAACTGATGCATCAATCCGCTGACCTTTTAACCTTAAAAGCACGGCTCACAGCAGGTGAGGCCAATCACAGCCCACATCAGGAAAACTTGTGTATTTTTTAATCCCCGCTAAAAATACCAGACTTTACGAAGAAGAGGGTCAGAGCCTTGTCATATCAGGTTATGTCTGCACCGGGATGCTCGTACAAGTGTATCATGATCCATTTTGTGAGAGCATAGCTCATGAATTATAGATGCTTGCAGCTCGGCGGTCTGCGCAGGTTAGTGCCTCGCTTGTTTTCTCCTCGTTCGCTCCGTGTTTTCTCTTCCCCGAGGCCAGATTCCTTTCCTCGCTGTGTCTCCTTTTTGTCAGAGGTTGAAGGTGCATTTTCAGCGGCGAGGTAAAAGCAGACCAACACGCTGAATAATTTAACGCGGCATGTTTGAACAGGTACAAAAATAATCCTGTCTCCGTGTCTCTCTGCTTTGAGAAAGCGCTGCCTGAGAGAAGCTCTCCTCGCAGATCACAGCCAGATATGAAATATTAAAGGTTATTGGTGGGGTGAGAGCGAGTGCTCCTGCGAGAGCAAGTAACTGCGTGCCATCAGATGCCTTTGGTTTATTCATGCCGAGAAACAGAGCGGAGGATACGGACGTTTCTCTTCTCGGAGAGCCACCGAGGTTCAGACACCTGACGGACCTCGAGTTCACTCCTAAAAATAAAGGTGCTTCACGATGCCATGGAAGAACCTTTTTGTCTAAATTGTTTCTTAAAGAACCTTTAAAACCTTTCTGTTTAAACAAAAGCTTCTTTGTTGTGAAAGAAAGTTCTTCAGATTATGGAAAAGGCAAGGAAGAGATGGTTCTTTAAAGATCCTGGGCGATCTGGGTCTGTGCTGCGGTCAGTGGGGGTCAAGCACCGGCGGACAGGCCTTGGGTTTGAGGTTAATTAACACAGAGAGCGTCTGAGCTCAGCTTTGCTGCTAACGATGGTGATCCGACAGCAATTAATGCTGTGACGAGGTCTGCGCCCCTAACCTGCCTGCAGGCCCCGGGTCGTGTATCGCAGCTTAAATTATTCTGATTCAGTAGAGTTTGCTGATACGACGCACTAATGACTGGAGCTTGTGTAATCTCTGCCCCGATAATGTCTCTCTGCCCTGTGGAAGATTATTACTGCCACCAAATAAAAATGTGAACAAATTGTGGCTTTGTGAGTTTGTATCTCACAATTGCAAGTAATCAGCTCATAATTGAGATTTATCATATTTTTCCCCTATACTACTTTTAAGAATGACATCTGTTTCCGGTACAGAACAAAAATAAAAAAAGATCATCGTGATCTCATGTTACAATTGTGACTTTTATCTCGGAATTCAGAATTTGCGTCTCACAATTGTGTGTTTTTGTTATCCGCTTGGAAAAATTCATTGCAAATTTTTAATCTCGCAATTATGTTTTCCCTGTCGCATTCTAGCTTGTAAATTAGAATTACTTAATTATTAATTTTAGTGTTGCAACCTTCTTACTATATTTCAATTTTTTACAATTCTGTCAGAATTCTATCTTTACATCGCAATTCAGTTTTTTTTTTGTTTTTGTTTTATTTTGCTGTTTTTTTTCATCACATAATAAAAATAAAACAAAACGCTAAATGTGATGTGCTGGAAATAAGCTTCCATACAGTACATCACCTCTTTGTGAGCATGAATATTGTAATATTTGGGAGTTTCTATGTGTCATTTGAAGGAATTGCAACGATTTTCTCAGTAAGTGATAATAACTATGCAATACATTTCTAACACTATTTATCCATCTTATGCATCATTTATTCAAGTACTGTCAGTGTAATATGGCACCTCGAAGAATATCACGGTGCTGCTTTTTCATACTTTTTTATTCGTGACACATGCATGGAAACACACAGGTTATGTAAGCGTGTCCTGTGTAACTGCTGGCTGGCTTGTGGTTAGTTCTCTCACAGGTGTGTCGATTGCGAGCGGTCAGAGTTACTCAAGATCTTCCTGTTGAACTCTCTGCTTGAGTCAGGGCTTTAGTCTCTCCATCATGAGCTGCTTATCTGCTTCTCTTCACGTCTCTCATCTGTCACTCTCCTCCACAGCCGATAAATTACTCTGGTATTAGGTAGCCGGTGTGTCTATTTGAGCGGGATAGATTGGACATATTCAAGGTAAAAGACTCCTGATGCCTGTATGTCTTAAAACACACTGATAAACACAGATAGTTTTCAGACAAACTGCTCTTACTGGATGTCAACTCTCCATGTCTATTTTTATTCTTCCTGATGGAATTTCAAGGGAAACCTCGTTGATACTTCAATGCAACACAAGCGAGAGCTCCATTAATGTGAGCACTGAAAGTGTTTCCTCTGCAGGTGTGTGAGCTCTGAACGCCGCTCTGTTGCTGGTGCACTTAAAAGAGGCGGATTGATCTAAACCTGTAGTGAAGAGCTCAATAATCTCATCTCTAAAGGACTCCGTGTGGACGGCCCCAGCGGACAGCCTGTTTGCTCCCGAGCGGCGTCGGGCGTCCCGTGGCAGCCTGATTGGATCCCCGCTGAGGGAACGTGCTCCAAAACCTCTCCGATGCTCCGACACGTTATCGAAATCCTGCCAGAAACTCACCATGAAGACACACTGTCCTTTTGCACCGGAAAAGCTCAGAAATACTAAAAGTGGCTACAAAGAAACCCGTTGAAGAGAGCAACGGAGTCCCACCGTGTGATAATTGCCCCGCCACGGAGCAACCTGCTCCGCCTGTAGTGAACGCCATCTCCAGACCTCCTCAGAGGTGACACGTCTGATAAAAGAAGGAGGAAATCAGGCCTGAATTGATAGTCAAACTTTATTTGGACTTCAATGTGACTAGAGAGCTCAAAGACGTCGAAGCAAAGCGAAAGGTGTTTCTTTTCTCGTGCTTCACTTGCCATAATCAATTAACCTTTACAATTTAGCTTGGCATTGAAAATGGTCAACATGTGACCGAAATGTTAGCCTTGTTTTTTTTTCAGTAAATTGCTTGCACTGGATTCATCTCGCATGTGACTTTCAAGTATTTTACTTCTTGAAACTACATACAAACCCTTGTCAGACCAACAAATTTACCCCCAAATGTTCTCCCAACTAGTCAAACACAGTTGGCCGAACAAAGAATTTTACAGTGGTGAAATGTGAAGGCTTTGTGAGTTCCCAGCATGCATTGCAGCATGAATAAATGATGCATATACTGTTATAGGATTATTGTTTTGCTGTTTGCTGACTTAATTTTTTGTTGTTTTATCATTATTGTTAGTTATTTGTTGTACAGCGATGGAAAGCGCTCATCTGCAGTCAATGATTGCCAGGTTTGTGTGTCTAGTTTTGAGGCCTGGAGTATGTTTAACGACTTTTGTCAATTTCTTTGGATTGTTAGTGGTTTTACAAGCAAAGACAATGTTGTCTACTTAGTAGATCAAGTTATCCTTTAACATCTGTCATTCGCAAACAAACATACATTTCATAATGTGGTGACTTTTTACACATTCTTTTTTTTTTCAAGAAACATGTTTCAGTTGCATATGACAATCAATTTTCTATTAGCAAAATAAGACACTCAGCATTGCATGAACTAACATTTACACTGGCTTAGAAGAAGAAGAAGAAAAAAAAAAGTATTTTTCTGCATCAAGTTTACGTTTCTCAAATATTTGTTATTTCCAGTGTGAGACATCCATGAGTTCTAGCTTCAGAAACGCGCGCGCGCTCTGTTCTCGATCTGGTTAGATATTATAAAGCCATCAGCGTCCAGGCCCGAGCTCCCATCAGACTGTACCCAAACACACCCGAACTCAGGTAGTGCTGCTATTCAGATGGAAAACACCTGATTTACATTCCAATACCTTCACCGCGTCCTGGGACCCCGCTGCCTCTGATGTAATGAGAGATGTGTGTGTGTGTGTGGGTTGGGGGGGGGGGATGGGTAAATTGGATGTCTTCAGCTACTGATTCCTTACCTGCAGTAAATCAAGGTGAGGGTACAAATGTGCTGTGGGAAAACACACAATCGCTCGCGGTGTCTTCTCAGTTGCGCCTCTGCTTTACAAAAATGTGGTTTAAAAACAACAGATCATGAGAGAGAGAGAGAAAGAGAGAGAGAGCATGCGAGCCAGGGCTTAGTGGTGGAAAATGGGAATGATCTAGCTCAAATGCGCTGTGGACCGGTGACAGAGGTGAGCTGGTCAGTGTGTGCAGATCACCTGTCCTTGTGAGAGACGCCGCTTTATGTGTAACTATAACCTTGGACTGGCTTGGACTATCCTCTACCTGTGCGGGTGAATCTCACATATATATCTGAAAGCTGACATTCAAACAGCAGAAGCACAGACCAAATCTACAAAACCATTCACTAATTCTCAGCCTTTGACTCAGTTCTCAATTTCATAAAACACTTTTTTCAAAACACAACACACAGTTCTCTGTGTAACACACACAAATCTAACAGAAATTAATATTATGGCATAGGTGTTTGCTTTTGAGATGTGTTTGTGATATTTTGAATGCAGTGCTTCATTTTGCAAGAGATGAGAGGCATTTTGCATGGTCCAATTCTTAGATTTTGAAATATATATATATATTTTTTCAATTTTAGAAAAGAAAAAAAACTGTAAAATGTATGCTTCATGGTTTCAGTTAACTGGACATGCTTTTTGAGTACTAAAATGTAATTGATCTATAAAAAAGTCCATAAAAAAGTAAAATGTAAAAGAAATGGAATCTTGGAAAAAATTAAATAAAATAAAAAATGAATTTGGAAAAAACTAAAACAGATTTCATAGTGTTGTTCTATAATGAGCAAAAGTACTTAATTGTTATGAAAACAATGTCATAATGCAGGAAAAAATATATATATACTGACATTGTGTGAAAGTACAATGAATCGTCACAGTATCTATTGGTTGTTTAAATTGGTGTCTTTGTTTACTGTCATCACTGTATTCTTGCACCTGATGTAATTAAATATTTGGAGCCCATTCCAAATAGGCACTGATGTATTCTGTTGTGGTTCTATTCTTATTCTAAGATTAACATGACTTACAACTAACACACTGGCAAGTTGTTGAAAAGACAATCTTAAAATATGACTCAGCACAGTCTATTGTCCATGATAAGAAAAGGTATGTGTATGTTTTAGTGCCCTTCCATCCCCATGGGCCCAGTAGAGAAGAGCAAAAAAAAATTAAAATTTCAAATGGCTGTAAATCAAAGTCTGATTATAGTGTCAAAGAAAAAATTGGCAGGACAACTACTTATGCTATGCTAATTAAATAATGTTGGATAGAGTTTTCAAACATATATGGAAAGGTGGTATAAAGGTGTTTAAAAAAGTGCACTTAGTAAAATATCGAATTTCAGCCTGCCTCTTAAATATGTCATTAATGTTTACACAATGAACATGTTTAGATGACCCTTTGTTAAAAAAGATTGCATTTTCCCTTATTTTATTAATAAACATTTTAAACTACATTACCCATAAGCCTCTGCCATTCTATTGATTGAACGCGGAAAAAAATTGCCGCTGGTATTTGTAGTTTATTGGAGTTGTGCTTAGGGTTAGGGTTACGATCTCGGTAAAGAGGTAATTTCTCACGACATAGCAACACTGCATTGTTAACTGAAGGTGTTACTAATGTAATAATTACAGCCAAACGGACTTTGCAACATTAAGCGGTTTTTAATTTGGGTTAAAATATAGTCCAATCAAAGCGAGTTCTGCGAGAGCCAAGGGAATTTCAAAGCCAATGGCAACCCAGTTGAGCAGAGGCGTCACACTTACTTGTACATATATGGTCATTTATGCCAGGAGCTTCCGGGTTCCTTTGGTGAATGGACAGAAGCTGTAGTTAACTTGATGCAGCAAGAAATAAACTTAAACTTAAAACTTAAACTCAAAAGGTTGCATATACTGTGTGAAAAATAAATGTCAAAATGTTTCACTTGCTTAAAAAAAAAACACCTCTGAAGATTATTTAAACACAGTATTTTTCTACTATTCATTTTTCCTTCTGCAATATTTACAATGTATTTATAGTGTATTAAAGGTAAACAATTAATATCTTCTACGTTTCCTGGAAATGGACCCTAAAAACTTGCCATTCTTAGATCTACCAGTAGAACTGTATGAATAGAAAACAAACAAACAAAAAACATCATGAATCACTCATTGTCTAGTCATTTTACAGTGTTTATTGATATGTCAAACTTTTCCCAGATAAACATAGTGCCCAGAACAGTCTCTCTCCAGTTTATTCCACTATGAAAACAGTGAAAAAAAAAAAAAAAACCAGTTGATTATAAAAAAAAAATTGCATAGATGTAACTAAACAAACAAACAAACAAAATTGCAACAGAAACCCCCTTCAAAAAACATAAGTTTAATATTCAAAAATAATAAAAAAGAGAATTTGTTTACAGAAATCCTGACAAAAGATACCAAAGAATAATCAAGGCTACAGTTTAAAATATATTATTTTCTTCCCTTTATGAAACAAATAGGCAAAAATGACTAAGACGAATGCTTCAATATTTTACAATTATCACCTTTAAAAATATATATCCTGTAATCATTGTTTGCTTCTATTGTGAATAAATGCCAAACAAAATAAATGGATAATAATAATTATTATTATGTATATATATATATATATATATATATATATATATATATATATGTAATATGTGTGTGTAGTGAGAGTGACAGGAGTGCTTTGCTTATAGTAGAGATGGGAGTGATGACTGTAGAGGAGAAATTAATACAAGCAGAAATGCTAAGAATTGAGGTTGGCAGTAAAGGAATGAGAGCAGATGTGTCACACAAGAGAGGGAGATCTGTAAGCTTTCGAATGGGCTGATATTGTGAAGAGCTGTTGAAGAATGATTAAGTAATCTGTGAGAAATCCTGCAAGAAGAAACAAAGATAATGTATCACATGGTGAACAACAAAAACACTGACAACAACAAATGGCAGAATACAACATACTGTAACTGCAGTGTGCATAACAGTAAACAGAACAGTATCGTCTGTTGGTGTGGATGCTAAAATACTTCTCATTATAGTTATTGGTCTTTGTGTGAACAGCTTTAAGTGATCTGATTTGCCCTAATTCATTGAAGATCTGATTTGTAGCACTTGAAAAGTTAAACTAGCATTTCCATTCTCTTGCTTCTAAGACAGATGCGTTCAGTAAAATCACCATAGAAAGAAAGGCAGACTATGAGGTGTGGACAGATAGTACAAGATGGTCAAACTCAAATCTCATGACAGGCCTTCCTGAAATATAAACATGTTGAGACAGTGTGTTAAAATGATCTGTGACCAAAATATTTGATTAACACATAATATAAGGATGCGTTTATTAAAGCAAATCAGTTATAACTAAAAGTCTTCAACATTACCTGTGAAGAGTTGAACCTTTGTAGGACTTGTTCAGCCCCCTTGACAGCTTCTTCAAAATCAGCATTGGGAGCGTGGAGTTGAAGTTCCCTGTTAATTCTAGCAGAGAGAGAGAGATTTTACAAGAGATGGCTTCTTTAAAGAGCTGCTGGATTACAGGTTGTGGTGGAGTATGTAATCCGACGTAACTGCAAGACAGAAAAAACACTGAATTACAATTACTTCACAAAAACGTATTAAAGGCATGGCAAATTTAGTGGTTACTGTGTTTTACAAATAGTGTAGAGTAAAAACACAGTTACTGTGGTAAAATCCTGGTAAGTGTTGTGGTTATTGTGAGTTAGTTACTACAAATACCAGAGTAAAACTATGGTTAACGTGGTAAACCCATAGTAAATTTTGTGGTTATTGTGCGTTAGTAACTACAAATACCAGAGTAAAACTACGGTTACAGTAGGAGAAGCATGGTTAATATGTTGTAGTTACTGTGTATTGACTACACATGACGTGGTCGAGCAACAGTTTGGCTACTATTGTAAAAATATGGTAAATGTGTTTTTACACGATCACGATTATCACGCGATATTGGGTTGGTTGATTTGTTGTGCATCAGTCATGTCTAAAAGCTGAAGACCCATGTCACATCATTATTTATTTAAAACTGCAACAGGTCTATATACAGTAGAGGTTAGCTTAGGCTAATGACAATGGTAGGCTAGCTGAGCAGCCCACTGTCCCATAATTTGAGCATACGCTGCCCTTTAAACACACGACCCCATCTAACATGATGCAGAAATACTGAAATAATTAAAACAATACGGTTAACCACGTGATATCATTACAAAAAGAAGAAGAAAAAAAAAAGATTGTTACCCTTGCTTACCTGTTTGAAGGTGTACGCGCATCAGGTGAACTGGACGAGCCTCGCTGGTGACGTCACTGCCGCTGAAGATGATGCATGTTATTTGGACGCATCTGTTACCCACTGAAATTAATGTAAAGGATTGGCGTATCATACACACGCAAAATTGGCATTTGGCGTATGCATTACACGCAACTAGAAAGTGTAAAGTCGTGTTATATAGTCTCAGAGGATGACAACATGAAATTTTCATTAATAAAAACATGTTTAATTATAAAATACCTCTATCACAGCCACGTAATTTTAAGCATAAGTCAATGTTTTGACAGCTTCAGTGTTTCACTCTTCAGAATGTGAAGAACATTAAACACACACACACACACACACACACACACACACATTGCAATTGATTAAAAGGTTTTTTATTAGCTAGTAAAATAGTAAAACTACACATTCTGATCAATTATAGTTTGAAGCAGTATTAGTATTTAGTTATTATGCTACACAGTCTGTAAAAATAGGCCACAATCTACTTTGTTAATATGAAGGAATATTTCGTATTGATTTTTCATTTCTCATTTTACTTTAATTTTAATGTATGCATTTTATTTATGTTTTCTGGTTGCATGGTTACAACAGATAATGTATAACAGGTAATGTCCGGAAAAATTACTACCTTTTCCATTTTTCTAGATATTTTTTCTTACAGTGTACTAATTACAGTCATCAACAATCACTAACAAGATGCATCAAATTAACAATTATTCAAATTTGAAATGATTCAGTTATTGCTGTTATTATTCAATTGAATAATTGCAAATAGCAGCTAACTCAATTCAGGTGACGTCTGTACTGCTATATACATCTTTGGTTTATGTAATTTAGAGGGAATGTGTGCCTTTTTATCATTTGAGTCACTTATCAAAAGTTGCTAAAAGTTGCCAAATAAAATTTTAAAACAGCTACAGTTGCTTTTTCAAGAAAAAGTCATTGAATATTTTTTTGTCAGTTTGTAACTTTTGTTAATTAAAAGGCTTTATTTCACAAAAGACTAATCAGATTGAAAGTTATGTTGAGGACACTGAAAAAAAGTAAACAAACAAACAAAAACAAAGTACAAGTAATCAATGGCATATTTCTGATATACATTTTTAGTTTTTCATGGTAGAAGTTAAAGGCACAATATGTAATTTTCTGCTTTAAAAATAGCAGATATCACTATATCTATGTTATATATATATTTTTTTGTTGTGTACTTACTTTATCCCGACAGTTTCCACAAACTTTAAAATCCAGATAAAATTATAGTTTAATTAGAAGACACGGCACGTTTCTTTATTTCCGTTTTGTCGCCCGTCTATGGCGTCATATAAACTTTGACCCCTCTAGTTTATCTAACTTCCTGCGGAACCGCCAAATACAAAGGTGAACAGAAGCAAAGACGAGACGAAGAAGAAAAAGTAGTAGCTAGCCTTGGTCGAGACTATTATATTTTATATTTATATTGTTTATATTCGTATTTATACCTCAATCAATAACTTAGTTATGGATCATGATTATGCTTTGCCTGCACGTTCTGTGAAGCACAAACGTGCGGGTGAAATAAATGACCTGAGAAGGTTTTGGGATGAAGAAGAAACGAGACACGGGTAAATATTGGAGTTGCATTTCCAAGATAGAGAGAGCTTCGTGACCAGCTGAAACTACAGAGAGATGCTTGCATTCTGATAAACAGGTATGCATCCATTCAGCTAACTAACGTTATATCTATCCGTATATTTTGTGAAACGATGATGTCTTGTGTAAAACGCAGACGGACTAGCTCTCATGTAGAGTATAATGTAAATCTACATGTGTTCTATATCTAGCTGGATAAAGTAGCTTCAAATGCAGTTCACTATCTTGTTCGATATCATAGTATAAACGTAGACTAATTATAATTATTAACGAAAGGCAACTGTGTTTTTTTTAACATATATTACTACTAGCTAGATGGAATATTGATTTGACAGGGGTCTGATAATTCATATATCTCTCCGTTCGAAAATACGTGATTGTCAAAATACTAAGGCCGGTGACACACTGGCTGCGTGGCGTCTCTCTGCTGCGTGCCAGAAGCGCGGCGCGCGGCTGCTGCTGTAGGTGACATAGAGGGAGACCGCCGACAGACCAGGCTCTTGTCTTCATGACCACAATATCTATACTTCATGTTGAACATAAATATAAAGCCTACTGATAAAGGAAACCGTCAACAGTATTGACGGCAAAATAAACTTATGTTTGACAGGTGCAATATTTGAAAATCAATAATTATTTATTTATTTTTTAATTTACATTTGTATCTGAATTTATGTCAACCTATAGACTTTCAAACATCAAAATGTCATGAATTAACATGTATTTGTGTACAAAATTACATATAAACATATTTTCCTATTATATTTTGCCTGGAAACGCTTCCAACACGCGCGCGTGTCGCGTGAAAAATAGGCGTCGGTTCTATTTCTAGCATGCACACATTTTCCGCGCGGCTCGACACGCGTCTCACGCAGGCAGTCTGCAAGCTCTAATCTATTAACATGGGAGCCGAATTAAAAACCTGACACTCCACGCAGCTGAGACGCTTGCGCCACGCATCCAGTGTGTCGCCGGCCTCTGTTAAAATGAGTGAGGAATGTGGGGAGCGACAGAGCGCGTGTTCCAATGAACAACAACTCCCATGAGCCTACGCTCTTTCCCGACGTCATCAAAGTACGTCACATGTTATTGTTTTGATTGAGTGACCCCTGGTGGCCAAAAATTCCATACTGCACGTTTAATGCAGCAATCGGTCGAGACAAAAACAAACAGCCATACACAAATCAATGAATTAAGACAGGTAGAAATGACCATTGTTTTGACATGAAGGCTAAAATAAAGAGATTAAGTTTTCCAAAGAGAGAAACTATCAGGTTTAATTTGATGAATGAAATGTTCCTGCCGTGGCATTTTGGCAGTCTGCGCTTTTATCGCATCACATTCATCAAAACATTTCCTCAACACTCCATGACACCATCATTCCCAAGAAGAACATCACTCAGAGAGAAACAGTCGAGTTCCTCTGGGATTCATGGCTGAATTTATGTGAATCATCACTCGTTGCACAGCTGACTCGCACAAACAAATAATTGAATCGCTGCAAGTGCATAAAACACCACAACGGCTGATATAACAGCATCTAACTGCTTTAACTGAGACCAGGACGGAGCAAACGTAAATCTGAGGCCCTCCTTCTACCCTTTATCTGTTCTAGCTGCGGATGTTTTCTTTGTCATTGAATCCTTAGGAAATAAATTTAATTATAAAAAACATTTACATTTTGAAATTGTAAAATATTGTGGCTTTATCTGAACTCTATGAAACTTGGTGACTTTTATGGCATTTAATATGTGTACAGACACACACACAAAAATGATATTATTGTATTATATAGATTTGAACAGAGGTGGAAAGAGTACAAAAATATTCTACTCAAGTAAAAGTACCATTACATTAATGAAATTTTACTTAAGTACAAGTAAAAGTACCAGTCTAAAAAATCCACTCAAGTAAAAGTAAAAAGTAGCTCATTTAAAATTTACTCAGAGTAAAAATTACTTAGTTACATTTTAACAGTGGGAGGGAGTCAAAAATGGGACAGGCCAAGGGTATCAAACTCAGTTCCTGGAGGGCCACAGTCCTGCACAGTTTAGATATAACCCTAATTAAACACACCTGATCCAGCTAATCTAATCATTTAGGTTTATTTGAAAACTACATGATATGTGTGCTGGAGCAGGGTTAGAACTAAACTCTGCAGGGCTACGGCCCTCCAGGAACTGAGTTTGACACCCCTGGGATAGGTCTATTAATCTCAAACTAGTTGTTTTTAATTAAAGGAATCAGTTATTTAGAATAATAAAACATTTGGGCTGTTACCAGGCAAATCAGTATCAACAAACTCATCTTTTAATGCAGAGGAAATGCAGAAGCTTCATCGGACGTGACATTTAGATGTATTACACTGTTTAGTGCAGGACAAGAATGCATTTAACCTGCAGTTACAAATGCATGAATAATGTTTTGATATGCCAGACATAAAATGTTGAATACTCATTTGAAATTATAAAAACTTAATTATAAAAAAAAAAAAAATCAAAAGATACTTTAAATGTGAAATTAAAATGGCCAGTATGTGTTAGCAAGTCACTGTTAATAAGTGAGTCATTGTGATTGAACCGAATCATTTAAACGGTTGATTCATTCAGGAACGAAACACTGTCATGTTGCTCAGAGATGCAAAATTTTGCTTTGGTGGCTGTGTTTGGAATAAATTTTTGTTGTAGAAATAGAGCAAAAACAATGGCAATATGGTGTCTAAAACGCAAGTCTCTTAGTTTACTGTCCTGTTGTAAAAAAAAAAAAAAAAAAAAAAAAAAAAATATATATATATATCAGTGGCGGCTGCTGGTCTTTCAAAGAGGGGAAGCTCATTTTCGGCCTACATTATAACCCTCTGATGGTCTTCATTTGTAATGACACTCGGGGTCTTTTTGACCCCAGACAATACCATTTCATTTTGTAATAGTAAAATATTTAAATTTTTTACAAATATAATTTTACTCTGTTCATTTATGTTTTTACTAAACTTTGTACAGTTTTTGGAGGATTTAAATCTTTTACATTTCTATAAATAAATAAATATTTATTTAAATAGGCTTTTTTTTTTTTACAAAAAAAGAAAAAAGCATTTCTGGTAAAATTCACTTCATAAAAGACCCAGATTTCTAACTTTCATACATGGGGATACCATGGATAATTTTATAAGGTTTAATGTAAGATTTTTGCCCATTTTTGGGGAAATTCAGTTTAAAAATTGTAATAAATCACTTTAACCACTAGATGGCTATAGTGTGTGTGTGTGTGTGTGTGTGTGTGTGTGTGTGTGTGTGTGTGTGCGCGCGCGCACATTTTCAATCTGTCTTAGTTACCAATTTACTTTTGTGGTGGTTCTGCATTTTACAAATATCAAGAAATATTGCCGCAGTTTGTCTTTCGAATACACTTGAGAAATCCGCGATCATGGGACTGAGCGTGAAACAGCTTCGCCGACTTCTTATGGTGCAGACCGCTGTCAGTCAAAAGGAGATCGACAGATCCTCCAATCATCACGCGGAAGCCCAGTCTTCATTCACCTCCAGAGACGCTGAGCGTCCGTGGGCGGGACATAATCGCAGCATTTATCCAATGACCGTCTAGCTTCGGAGCACTGAAAAAAACTGTTCAAAGCAGCCCCATCGAAGTCAATGGACGCTCGGCTTCAACAGGGAAATGCACTGTGACGCTACGGGAATGTATGAGAAGAAAATCGAGTCAGCCGACATGTAGCTGATTAACACAATACATAATACACAATAGTACATATTTGACCGTTGGGTTTTTTTTTTTTACATTAGAGGGGAAGCTGAGCTTCCCTTGCAGTCTTAAAGAAATCCCCACTGATCTATATATATATATATATATATATATATATATATATATATATATGTGTGTGTGTGTGTGTGTGTGTGTGTGTGATTATGATTTTTAGAGGAAAAGACAGCATTCTTTGTGTGATTTTGATTCTAAATGATTTTGATTGATTTCATTCTAAATGCATTTCAACAGACTGAATCACACAGTGAAAGAACACTCTAAATGCGCGCGTACATCATTAAAACAACAATTATGATATTATCGCAGACAATATATATCGCACACTCCGCACCAGTCTTTTTGGCTAATTTGTGCAAAACCTCTTGCTAAAATGTCAAAGCATCATTTTAACCACCAATGCAATGACGCAATTATTTAGCTCACCTCTATATGCTTACGTGGGGTTGATGTCTTGTCGAGATTTTATAAACTGCTAGTTTGGTCTCCCTAGGCAAGCACAGCATACACAGCATAATAGAGCATACATATGGCCAGGGGTTCACTTCATTTCCTTGAGTTCAACTTCAGAATATGACGGGGTTTCGTTTTCAGCGGTGTCTGCACCACTAACGCCTGTTTTGTCCGTCTGCATCTGTCTTGTGATTTTAGCGCCAGTTTGCCCTCCTGCCCATTATTTACTGACTTTTTTTTTTACTCAGTAATTAATGTGTTTTAAAATGTAGCGAAGTACAATACTTCAAACAAAATATACTTAAGTAAAAGTAAAATTACAGATTAAAAAAAATACTTAAAAAAGTAGAAGTACACAAAAAAGCTACTCAATTACAGTAACGCGAGTAAATGTAATTCGTTACTTTCCACCTCTGGATTTGAAAAATAATAATAATTGGTTGTAATAAAGTTGAACTTGTGGTCTTCATGGTCAAAAATTACCACCAAAAGAATCTAATGGGAAATAGAAAAAAATTTAAGTTAAGTATATATATAAATGGAGTGGTTGTTGGTGCCAGACGGACTGGTCTGAATATTTCAGAAACTGCTGATCTACTGGGATTTTCACACACGACCTTCTCTAGGGTTTACAGAGAATGGTCAGAAAAAGAGAAAATATCCAGTGAGTGGCAGTTGTGTGGATGAAAATGCCTTGTTGATGTCAGAGGTCAGAGGAGAATGGACAGACTGGTTAGAGATGATAGAAAGGCAACAGTAACTCAAATAACCCTCAAATAAGAGTACCATCTCTGATCACACAACACATCAAAATCTGAAACAGACGAGCTACAGCAGCTGAAGGCCACAGCGGGATATTAATTTTTGCATGAATACGGATTGGTCATATAAAATTATCTCAAAATGCAAAAAAAAAAAGGGCCTCAGAGCATTGCAATCCCAATAAGTCATGCTATTCTAAAATTCTAAACCATCTTTCTTCTTAAGAAGTTCTAAATTAGTCTTCCTATATCGTGTCTGAGTGTTTCAATGAGACATGAATCACAGCTGAGAACATTAAGTGTCATGAGGTAGAAAAGAGTAACCTCTGAGCAATAAAACATTCCTGTGGTTGTGCTGAGATGTTGTTAGAGAAGTGTTGTAGTTTTCTGTAGCCTTTAGCGGAGTGCCGTGTTCCACTGGGAAGAATTGTTTCATCGATAACATGCCCATTACTGTGGTAAGGTCAGTAATCAGCTTTCTGATATGAGCCCTGTGTTCTGGGCCAGGGTCAGACAGATGCTGACATACTGTTCACGACGGAGTTATGAAATATTAAATACGTGTCAGCTACACATCATTCATACGTTAATGTCCTTCTGTACAGAGCAGCGCTCTATTATACCATCCATCAATCCAGCGACGCTAGCGAATGTACAGATATCTGTGCGTATACCTCATACTGTCAAACACGGCCGAGATCCAACAACAGCTACAACACATGATAGATCATTTCCAGTTAATATAATCATAACATATTTACTCCTGTTACATTGTTTGTGTTTTAAAATATGATGAAAAACCCTGTTTCTTATGTATTTTACTCTTCTAGTGTGATGTGGCAAATTGCTAAGTGATGCCAAATTAGAAGTAAAATGCATTTTATTAAACTGATCAAAACGCTGATTGGATGAGTTTGAATTTGTGGTAAAAATGCTGATTAACACATTCAATATCAGTGCACCAATTTGCATTGCAAACATTATCATTGCAAACAGCTTACATATGGCAAACGCTTTTATCCAAAGATACTTATAATGCAAGAACATTCATTCATTCATTAATTCATTCATTCATTTTCTGGAAATTTACCATGCAACCTGATTATGCACTATATTGCTTATATTACTGGATTAACTGATCTATTTTAATACAATGTCAATATGTGCATAATCTTTGTACTTTTCTCATGTTGCTGTTGCTGACATTTTATAAAACCAATAAGCCTTAGGAGGTCACGCATCACATTGATTTGACCACTTTCTGTAAAAACAACCAGTGGTAAAATCACAGTAATGCATGACCTCAGTTGGCTTTTTTTCCGTCATTAGGGGATTCTCAAATAATGAATAGCAAGTGTTGTTTATTGCATGCACTGTATGCACTGCATTAGCACCTGATTCACTTAAGAAATTATGCAAATCTGGTAATTCTCGAACACTTGAAAATAAAAACCCTGTGTCAAATGCAATTTGCATTGTGCATTTCCCTATCCAGACCTGAATCAGTTCTTTAAAATGTAGCGTGTGCACCATTTGATTATCATTTGCAGCCACGATCAGTAGAAAATGTTCAAAATTCTGTTTACTGCATTTTTACCAAGTTAAACTACATTCAACCCAGGTTTAGTGCTGAAATATAGCAGAACTTCCTTCCAAGTGTTTATTCCAGATGGTTTTTCTGCTGTGCAACCACAGACGTTTGATAAAAAGTTCTAGGACAAAAAAAAAAGAAAAGACTATGAAGTAACAGAACTGAAAAAAGGGAGAGGAGAGAAAAGCAAGCAAAGTCTTGCTTCTACACTATGACTAATTTACAAGTTTTCTTCCTGGGATAAAAAAGAACAAGGGTGAAAGGAGAAGAGATGAGATGAGAGGGGCGTTTGATATGTGTCTCTCAGGACTGCAGCGATGACAATTACACCAGGTTGAGGCTCGTGTCTGCGGTCAGTTCCAGTGCTCATGCTAACAAGCCCTGTTCCTCTGCTGGCTGCGCTGAGGAAGACTCCACACACAAACAAAAAGGAAGAAACACAGCTGAGGCCCTAAAACAAGACCGGTGGAGTTTGCTAAAGAAAATGCATCAATGATAGCCAATGATCAAGGTGAAATATTCCTTCTCTCTCTCATTCCCTGTGCTTTTGTTCGGTAGTAATGACCTGTTTTGATTCATCTTTCGTTTTGCTCCACACCTTTTCTCTTTGGCCTTCAGTCATAAAGTCGCCACGGCCCAGTCGCCCCATTTTCTTCACATTATCCCCCCCCCCCTTCTTTTCTTTCCCACCATCCCCCTTTTTCTGCCAGATCCGTCTTCCAGAAGCTTCATCCCACAATGGGCATCTAAACTCATTAAGTAAATTCTCAGAGAGTCATTAACGAGGCTTTTCTCTGGGCCTGAGATCTCATCCTTAATTAGGTGAGTGTTTTTGACAGGACACAAAAACAAAAGGCGAGCAGCGTTTTTGAAAAGGAGCAGGTCCCGCCAAGGGCCTCACGTTCTCTACCGCTAATGAATGGCTTCTTTAAAAGAAAGAGTGAACGGGGAGGGGAGGAGAGACTCAGAGAGAAGCTGTGCTCCAGACAATGGTCACGCTGCTCTGCTCTCCCTCACCAGGTGACTATATGTGCCCTCATTAGAAGACAATGGCTACTCGGTCAGGCCGGGGTAAACAGAGTGGGCAGAGGGGATGTACCTGTGGGTAATCAGGGTCTGTTAAGATGATTCTCTAGGCTTGTGTCTCTGATTAGCTTGTAGAGTAGAGGGTTTTGGTTTGGTGTTGAATTGACAATTAAGTTTTAGAGGTCTAATTGGTAGAAAGTCTTTGGTTACTTAAATTGTTAATACTTCATTGGTAATGGGTTAGGTTCAGGGCCATAACCACCATAGACAGTGAAGGGGAAAAGTGCCCCCAATAATTAGGAATGGCCAAATGATCGCCAGCAATGACTGAAAGTCTTGCACTGATCTGCTGCACTTCCTTATGCAGCGCTCTCTTTGATGTTAGGATGGTTCAAAAGTTACAGTTTTAGCCTGGTCTGCTTTTGTGCTCTTACAGTGCTTGTCAATTTAAAAATTACCGAGCTTGCCAGTCAAATGAAAGGAGGTGGGGTTTACTGGTCACATAAGCATAAAAGGAATTCCAGCACAAATTGTTGAAAGATAGCAAGGTAAGATGGAAGAAGAAAAACATGTAATATGTTAAATTACTGACAGTAATATCCAGGGATACAAAATGATTATTATTTTATTTTATTTTTTTCAAATATGGTCAAATAAAATAATCACTTATGCAATTCAAGTAATTCCTGAATTAAAAATGCATTTAGATTTTTTGACATTAGGCATAGAACTAAATGACTTTTATGTATTTATTTTTTTTTTTTTAATATAACTTGCAATCTAGAATCAGTATATATATATATATATATGTATATATATATATATATATATATATATATATGTATATATATATATATATATATATATATATAATCAGGTTGGAGTAACCTATCAGGGGGTCGGTTGGAAGTCTTACCAGTGGCACAAACCAAACAAGCCAAAACAAAACTGCGGATGTCAGGAGCCATTAAGGGCCACCAGTATCTTTGCTTAACCAAAAAACTGGTGCGATTTACTCCTGGATGACACGCTATACTGGAGCAATGACCCCACTGAATGACTTCAGACCGATACTCCTCAGGCATGAATAACCGGTTCAGTGGGCAATCGGGCGGAGGCGTTACCCCTTCTAAGGCCTTCATGACCTTCGATTCGACCTCCCATCTGAGAGTGGAGACCACTAATGTCTCGGGTAAAATACACTCGGGAGTGGACGGGTGTTCAGAATGGTCAAAAATACGAGATAAAGAATCGGGTTTGATGTTCTTGGAACCCGGGCGGTACGAAAGAGAAAAGTCAAAATGTCCGAAAAAAAGTGCCCACCGAGCCTGCCTAGAGTTGAGTCTTTTAGCGGTTCTAATATATTCTAGGTTCTTGTGATCGGTCCAAATGATAAAAGGTACCCCTGACCCTTCTAACCAGTGTCGCCATTCCTCCAGTGCTAACTTGACTGCAAACAACTGTTACCAATGTCATAATTACGTTCGGCAGGTGATAAAAGATGAGAAAAAAACGAGCAAGGGTGAACCTTATCATTCGTGGCAGAACGTTGGGAAAGAACTGCTCCTACCCCCACCTCTGATGCGTCGACCTCCACCACGAACTGACGTGATGGATCAGGGGCAACGAGGATGGGAGCCGAAACGAAGCGGCTCTTAAGTTTGGCAAATACAGCTTCCGACGTCGTTCGACGTCCAACGTCGTTCTGGGGGAGGTCAAGGCAGTCAGAGGAGCGACTAGTTGGCTGAAGTTACGAATAAAAGGTCGATAAAAATTGGCGAATCCCAGAAACCTCTGTAGGGCCTTACGGGAATCTGGACTTGGCCAATCTATCACAGTCTTAACCTTGTCAGGATCCATACGCACTCCCTCAGACGAGACGATGTACCCTAAAAAGGGGACGGACTGTGCATGAAAAACGCATTTCTCCGCCTTGACAAAAAGCCCATTCTCTAGCAACCTCTGAAGCACTCGTCTGACGTGCTGAACTTGTTCCTGGAGAGAGGAGGAAAAGATCAAAATGTCATCCAGGTAAACATATATGAATTGATCAACCATATCTCTCAGCAAGTCATTGACGAGTGCTTGGAAGACCGTGGGCGAGTTGGATAGCCCGAAGGGCATAACCAAGTATTCAAAGTGCCCCCTGGGGGTATTAAATGCGGTCTTCCATTCATCTCCCTTCCTTATACGAACCAAATGATAAGCGTTATGTAATTCCAATTTTGTGAAGATGGATGCTCCCTGTAATCGTTCGAAAGCTAAAGACATCAATGGCAAAGGATAAGTATTCTTTACCGTGATGTTGTTCAACCCTCGATAATCAATGCACGGTCGCAGAGACCCATCCTTCTTCCCCACAAAAAAGAACCCCGCACCGCTGGAGATGAGGAAGGTCTAATGAATTTGGATGCTAGAGAATCAGAAATATATTTCTCCATAGCCTCCCTCTCTGGAACAGAATGTGAATATAACTTGCACTTAGGCGGAGACTCACCTGGTACTAAGTCTATGGCACAGTCATAGGGACGATGTGGAGGAAGAGAAGCAGCCCGAGACTTACTGAACACTTCTCTCAGGTCCTGGTACTCATTGGGCATGTTAGATAAATTCACTGCCTCCTCCTGAAAAACAGACACAGATACAGACGAACACGCAGACACTAGACATGACTCATGACACGTATTACTACACATGGATACAGAATTGTGCCCCCAATCGATTCTAGGATTGTGCTGAGTGAACCAAGGATGACCAAGTACGATAGGAGCCGATAGTACGATAGGGGTGAGTTCATGAGGACGAATGTTATAGTCTCGGTGTGGATGCCAGACGTGATGAGAGTAATGGGTTCTGTGGCGTGTGAAATGCTGGGAAGCTGTTGTCCATTAAGAGCATTGACAGATATCTTGTACGTGAGGGGGGTGGTAGGAATGTGAAGATGGTGAGCCAGTTCTAAATCCAATTGCGATTCCATTTGAGTTTTGGCAGTTTACATGTGCAGGGCAGAGAGAGTCAAAAAGCAAATGTGGTAATTAATATTGCTATTTAAATATGAAAGGCTCATAGCTTGGAAGATATGGGAAACACAATTGCAAACGGACTTTGCATTTCCATTTTAAATTTGGCAGACACTGTGCATTCGCTTAAACGAAAATGCAAACGGTAATGCGCGATTTGCATTTGCGTTTGGATTATGTCACATTTTATGCGTCCACAAATTGAAAACGCAATTGCAAATACAATTTGCAATTCCTTTTGAATAATATCCGGAATATCATTCCATAGTGATGGGTTGTAGCGTGGTATAAGGTTAGGTGCGCAGGAGCTAAACCATTTAGGGCCTTATAGGTTAGTAATGATAATTTGTAACTGATACGGAACTTTATAGGTAGCCAATGCACAGACTGTAAAATTGGGGTAATGTGATCATATTTTCTTGACCCGGTAAGGACTCTAGCTGCTGCATTTTGGACTACCTGTAGCTTGTTTATTGAAGATGCAGGACAACCACCTAGAAGTGCATTACAATAATCCAGTCTAGAGGTCATGAATGCATGAACTAGCTTTTCTGCATCAGAAACAGGTAACATATTTCGTAGCTGGCAAAGTTTCTAAGATGAAAGAATGCTGTTTTTGTAACTTGGGAAATGTGGTTTTAAAAAGACAAGTTGCTGTCTAATAAGCACCCAGATTTTTGACTGTAGAGGAAGCAACAGTACATCAGTCTAGTTGCAAACTGTAGTCTACTAGATTCTGTGTACTGTTTTTTCGTCCAATAAGTAATATCTCTGTCTTATCTGAATTTAATAGGAGAAAACTATTGGTCAACCAATCTTTTACATTTTTAACACACTCTGTTAGCTTAGATAATTAAGAAGTTTCATCTGGTCTTGTTGATATATATATATAGCTGAGTATCATCAGCACAACAGTGGAAACTAATCCCATATTTTCTAATAATATTACCAAGGGGCAACATGTGTATTGAAAATAGAAGAGGACCTGGGAAAGATCCTTGTGGCACTCCATTTTTTACTGGTGATAAATGAGATGACTCACCATTTAAATAAACAAAATGGTAGCGATCGGACAGGTAGGATCTAAACCATCTTAGAGCCTTCCCTTGAATACCTGTATAATTTTGTAATCGATCTATGAGTATGTCATGATCTATGGTGTTGAACGCTGCACTAAGATCAAGCAAAACTAACAATGAGATGCAGCCTTGATCTGACGCAAGAAGCAAGTCATTTGTAATTTTAACAAGTGCAGTTTCTGTGCTATGGTGGGGCCTAAAACCTGACTGAAATTCTTCATACAGATCATTTTCTTTGCAGGTGTTTGATTACTTAAAGGGTTTCAATTTCTTTGGTACTGTATATGGGTTTAGTTTGGTGTTGGACCTCTTACAGTGTTTTAGTTAGGAGTTTAGGGGCAGGGAGTATTTTAGACATCCCACCCTGCAAAAACTCATTTTAGGGAGGTGGCGTTACCTGGTATTATACTTTGTCCGAGTGTTTGACTACTTAAAGGGTTTCAGTTTAATTTAGTGAAAGTGACATTTGCCAAGTATGGTAGCCCATACTCGGAGTTGGTGCTCTGCATTTAGCCCCATCCAAGTGCACACACACAGCAGTGAGAAGTGAACACACCGTGAACACACACCCAAAGCAGTGGACAGCTATAGATCCTGCGCCCGGGGAGCAACTTGGGGTTCAGTGCCTTGCTCAAGGGCACTTCAGCCATGAGTATTGAAGGTGTAAGAGAGCACTGTTCATTCACTCCCCCCCCCACCTACCTACAACTCCTGCCAGCACTGAGACTCAAACCGGCGACCTTCTGGTAACTAGTCCAGCTCTCTAACCATTAGGCCACAGCTGCACAGCATTTATATTATATTATTTAGTTTGGTTTTAGACCATTTATGGGGTTTGTGCTGGATGTTTTGGTGGTTTTATTTGAAATATTGTGTGTAGAGGGGTTTGGTGTTTTATTGACAGATTAATTTTTGGGGTAGGTTATGTGTAGTATAAGGGTTTGATAGGGTGATTAGTTGATTAAGGGCTTTGGTTTGGAGTCTGACTGGTAGAGAGGTTTGGCAGATGGGTTTAACTTTGTGCTTTATTGGTTTAGCTGACTGTTGGACCACTTAAAATAGGTTAACTGGGTGTTTAGGGCTTTATTTGGGAGTTGTGTGTGCAGATGGGTTTGGTTTTTGATTGACAGATAAATTTAGATATGTCGTGTAGAGGGGTTTGATCAGCAGATTGGTTTTGTTGTGTGTTTGACTATTTAAAGTGTTTCAGTTTCAAAGGTGTAAGGGTCTGGTTGGATGGCTAACTGATAGAGGGTTTTGGTTTGGTCTTTGACTGGTAGAGATTTTTGGCATTTTAATTAAGTATATCCAATCTGATTTCATGAGAATTTGTGCATTTTCATGGAACTGTATTGGTGTTTCATTGGTACAAAACATGGGTTTGGATATGTGTTTGGAGCACTTATGGGATGGTAGTTGGGTGTATTGTGTGTAGAGGTTTGGTTGATTGACTGGTAATTGTCTTTGGTTGGGATGGAAAGCATGGCATCTCTCTCTTTCTCACCCACATGAACGTCTACAAGGCTCAAACAGATGGCAGGTGTATTGTGTGCTTCAGCTCTCTGTTCTTCTCTCTGTCTGTCTGTTTCTCAGGTGTACGGGGGTTTGTTAGGAGGGCTGATGTGACATTCAGTTATTTCTAACTGCTTCAGTGTGTGTGTGTGTTCCTCTTTGTACCTCAGAGAATTAGTACTTGGTAATTACCAACAGGTGAATTGTTTGAGCTGTGCTGCGTTTCATTCTGTCATCAGGAACAAACCTGTTCCACACACACAGGCCTCCCATAAGCCTCATTATGACTCTGACTTACAGTGTTTGCTTAATTTAGGTAATTAAAGTTGCTGATGCTGAATCTGGCTTTGACTTTATGCATTTTATTTGCTTGCAGACCTCCTCTCTTGTGGAAACATTACAGTACATTGGCAAATGGGAACGTTTAGAATTGTGTGTGAGTTGGTTTTGCTGTTACTGTGGGGGATAATTTTCTGTCCTCAAAAGGAGAAGTAAATCCTGATGAACACAGCTTGTGGGGAAACAAATATATAAAAGTGTCAAAATGTATAATTTTATGTCAAAGGCTACCATTAGTTGTTGTTGTTGTTTTTTTTTGTGGGGGGGGGGCAGGCGGAAGGTGAAGAATAGAATATGTAAGACAAACAAAATAATTTTAGTTAGGTAATAGTGAGTCACACTGACAGGCTGGTGATTCAAAAGTTCTCTTCCAACATGTAGTTGATCTGCTTATGTAGAAGCATTTTAATGCATTATATGAGTGACAGGAAGTCTGTTACAAAAGATAGGAAGCACAGTTATGCAGTCTTCTAAGACTTTCATACAGCATTGCAAATGTCCTTTATGGAGAGAGTAATCCCAGAATGAATTGCAATAAGCACTGTAAGCAGATGGCAGATAATTTCTTTTTTTATATAATATTAATACTTTCAATCTGCAAGGATGCATTAAATTAATTGAAAGTGTCAGACATTTATAATCTTACAAAATATTTCTATTTCAAAAAAAAAAAAAATTATTCATCAAATAATCCTAAAATATATATATATATATATATATTTTAACATATTAAACATCTTACAGTTTCCACAAAGATATGAAGCAGCACAACTGTTTTCAACATTGCTAATAATCAGAAATGCTTCTTGAGCAGCAAATCAGCATATTTCTGAAGGATCATGTGATACTGAAGACTGGAGTAATGAAATCACATAAATCAATTACAGTTTAACAGATATTCACATAGAGAACAGCTATTTAAAATTTTAATACTATTTCACAATTTTACTGCTTTTGCTGTATCTCTTGATGAAATAAATGCAGCTTTTGCGAGTAGAAGGAACTTTCGTTTCCTGTCATTCTGTGTCTCTTCAGTAAAGAGGCTCAAGCTCAAGCAGAGTAGTTATAAGAGTCTTATAAGACGTAAATGAGCAGTGTAGCTGAGTTTGCCAGAGACTGAAGCGTCTCTCCTGGAGATTGTTGAAGTCACACTGTGCGCCGAGGCCTGTTAGTGCTGCCAGCTCCAGTGACAGATCCATCACAACTCCTGGAATTAAACCGGAATTACAGAATGCTTGGAGAACCTGACAACAGCAGAAAATACTCCTCGGTCCTGCGTGTGTGTTTGCAGACTTTGCTTTAGTAATACCCCTCAGAGTGAGATTTAGGTGAGCTGTCAGCGAGCAGAGAGAGAAAGAGGCGAGTCTCATCCCCAGACGCTCCACAGGAGACTGTGCCTCGGCTGTATTTTATCCCAGGCATTAGACGGCACGGCTGCCAGTGAAAACCACGAATAAATAACATATTATTTGCCATGAGAATAGAACACATTTCACTTCATTCTTGCATTTGAGTAACAATGTACAGCCTATCCCCTGGTTACGCTGTGAATATCACCATCAGCAGCTGCTAACAATGCATGAATTATGACAGCATTGAAAGCAATCAAGCATGTTACCTTAAGTGCCGAATTGCTTTTTATTGTAAAACTGCAGAATGGGTGAGTTAAATGACTGGTTAAGTTGGTGAACTCTGGGCTTGGTGTTCTGGGTGTTTGTTATGATAGTAAATGAGTGCTATTTTGTGGTCTGTAAAAGCTGTCACAGCTCTTTTTCTCCATGTTGTTTGGTTTGTTATAGGTCTGTGGTCCCACTTCTGATTTATCTGAAAGATACACAATTGGACACAAAACACGACTTTCTGACTTTCTGTCTCTACGTGAATTGGGTTAACCATATCTAACTTAATATAAGTCACTTTTTTAATATATATATATATATATATATATATATATATATATTACCTGAAATGTTCTGTGACTTTTATTCCGAAGTGTCTTATATAAGCAGTTAACATTCCACAATATTGTTTCCCAAAAGCATCTAAAGTAGAAAGTTCCATCATTACCAACATAGTTCAATGATTTGATGTTTCGTGAAACATAGTTCAAATGAACAGTTGCAAACAACAAGACAAACTTACGTGGTTGGAACCACCACTCTCAGAGTTTATTGTTAGTTTGACACATGGACTCGAACAGATCACGCTCTTGGGCACAATAAGCTAGCTAACATGAAGTATATCCTACATCTTTCATTCCAGTCCAGTTAAATATATGTACAGTACGTTTCAATCCATATCTTTTAGCATGTCAACAATCAGCACCATTTTTGAAAATGTATAAAATGTATAAATGCATCGGGAAGCTGCAAAGAATCAAACATCTAGTAAAGCAAAATGACATAATAATACATTTGCAGAATTTCTGAAATTTCAAATTAGTGAATTAGCAGAAGTTATTACTCCACCACTTCATGTGACGTCAGTAACAATGGCCCTTTAATGTTGAACCAATGTGGTTCAAATGGCGAAGATGTGACACGTGTTCAGGGACTAGTTAGTTTCCATGATACACCGATGCAACTTCTCTCAGCAATGCAATTTTAACCAGGTGTGATTTGTTTTCTGGAAAATATAGTACTATCATCCTCAGCACATTCACTCATGGTCTGATGTATATTGCATGCAAAGCATGAAAGCTTGTGAAAATCAGATGCTCCAGTGACCTCAAATCTCAACTTGAGGTTTTTATTAATTCACTGGGAAACAAAATTGTGTTTAAATGATAGCTGCTTGATATTAGATATTATATATGATATTAAATACATATGTTTTGTTTTTCCTTTCGGAAATAATGCATTTTAAACATACAGAAATTTGCATGAATATCCAAAATTTATTTCATGTTTTCTGCACTGTTTGCGACACAAGTTTGCAACAGTCTAATCATCAGTTTCAGATGTACCCGACTCTAAAGGACCAGAGGGTTTCTTCTTGTCTAAGAATAATACATTTACTTTTACTTTTACATTTATGCATTTAGCAAATGCTTTTATCCAAAGCGACTTACAAAAGAGGACCCAAAAAAAAAGGAAAGCCAAAGGTTTTTATAATTCAGTTTAGTTCCAACCAGGTGTGGAACTAAATGCCAAAAGTTTGATTTTGTGAAACTCGGACCAAACATTTCCGCCCAGTACCTTCAGCATATTCATTTTGGAAAGATTTCGACATGTTACACTTGATGGCAAGTGCTGTCAGTAATGGATCTGTGTGTTTGGTCTGATCTGTGAATGAGAGCAGAGGGAGTATCGTGTTGTGTTATATCACAGTATCCGAGCAGAGTCTTGAATAACACTGTAAGACATGCTCAGCTGACACTGACTCATAAAGCTGAGAGCACACGAATCAGGAGAGAAATACAACATCTACAGGATGTTTAAATAGAACATAATAATATTTCATAATATAAGCCTCTTGTGTGCATTAGCACCTGCACTGGAGTCCAAGAAATCACCTCGTTACCATAGTAATGCCAGTATTAGAATAACGTGGCAATAAAACGAAAGAGGCACACGCGTGTGTGCGTGTGTGTGTGTGTGTGTGTGTGTGTGTGTGTGTGCGTGTGTGTGTGTGTGTGTGTGTGTGTGTGTGTGTGTTTGTTTGCGTGCTGATATTGCACATTTACACACATCCTCACACAACATAAACATTTAGCTGTGTTGGCAAGCATCATTTTCTGTTTTTGTAAAGTATGAACAAACACTAAAAATCTTTTGAATGGATAGAACACATAACCTATGACTTATATAGAACATATAGACTACTCGTATCATGATAACCAATGTTTAAACCAATATTGCTACCACAGTAAAACTGGTCAAGTCACCTTTATTTATATAGCACTTATATATATAGCACACAAAACAGATTGCAACTGAAAACACAAAGCAACTGAACAACATTAATTAGGAAAACAGTGTGTCAATAATGCAAAATGACAGTTAAATGCAGTTCATCATTGAATTCAGTGATGTCCTTGGTAACTTAGTGTTTGCCACAACTGTCATGGAAAAGCAAAGTAAAAGAAAATTACAGAGTCTATGCGATTGTATATTAATTTATTGTGATGTACTTTAGTAATTATAGTATTTTGGCAGAAACTATATGGTACAGTTTTGCATGGGCCATGTGTGTTTGATATGAAATGTTGATTTAAATGCCTTAAACTACACATAAAACAAGTGAACTAAAATTGCCAATGGGATAAGTCTTAATTCAAAGACTTTTTATCTTATTTTATTTTTCTTGTTTAAAGCGTAAAATCAAACACCATAGTTTCAGTTATTTTTACTACAGTAAAACTGGTGTGATTTGTCATGTGAACTGTCATGGAAAAGTTATTGATACAAGTTTTGCATTAGTACATACCATTAAACATGGCCAGTCTTGTCACAAATATTGCAAACAATAGTGCTTTGATTGTTGAATAATAGTGTCTTGATGTGCATGCTGACATTGGTTTGCAGTGACAAAGTTGCCTAATTTATTTTCATTTATTCAGTTAATTTATTTTGAACAACTGATGACTATTTTCAGCAAAGAGTGCTACTGGTATTTGGTGATGTGATGTGGGTGTCAGGATATGAACAGGAGACAAAGGTAGGTGAATTCAGTACAGTGTATTTATTTAATATATTCAAGTGCTCTGTGAATACTTTATGTCTTCAAGTGCTCAGTGAATACTTCGTGTCTTCAAGTGCAGGTAGTACGAAAAACACAGGGGACTGGATCGTAGACAGGTGAGCACGTTTGATTCAGGAGTGTCAAAGCCACAGTCACAGATTGCTCATGTATGTTCTCTTCCTTCACAGAGGGCGAAGACAATACCAGCTCGGGATTTACATAGGAGACTACAGAGACCGTTGAATCACAAGTAATGATAAGGTGATCCGTGGTCCTGAGGGCAGCAGAGCAAAAGGGTAAGTATATGTTACGTCTGGTCGGCAGTGAAGTGTCAGGAGCTCAGGAGACAAGTGCAGGGGTCTGTTCCTGTTGGAGGCTTGATGGAGAACTGAAGTTGTGTTGAGTTTTGTATAGTGCTCTGATTGGATCATTGATGCGGGGCAGGTGTGGCTGGTTAGTACTCAGGGGAACGTGAGCGTTGTGGATTGGTTGAAATCGGGCTTGCCAGATCCCTGACACTACCCCCCCCCCCTCCAGGGTCCGTGCCAGCTATGTACCTAGCTCTCCGACGTCGTGGGGGCCTGCCTCAGGGTCTTTGCGGATGTTGGGCATGGAACTCTGTGAGCAGATTAGGATCGAGGATATCTTGATGAGGTACCCAACATCTTTCTTCTGGTCCATAATCCTCCCAGTCTCCTAAATATTCTAGTCGCCCACCACTACATCGGGAGTCTAGAATCTCTCTTACTGTGTAGATGGGTTCAGCGTCAATGGGTGGTAACGGGGGGTTCTCGTCAGGGACCGGGTCTGCAGAGGGAACAGAAACAGGTAAGTGATGGGGTTTTAACAAGGAAACGTGAAATGTGGGGTGTATCCGGTATTGAGCGGGTAATCGGAGGCGGTAAGTAACTGGGTTTATTTGACGCTCCACTGGAAAAGGTCCTATATACTTAGGGCTTAGTTTTTTGCAGGGTTGTCATAATCGGATGTCCCGAGTTGAGAGCCAAACCAGTTGTCCAGGTTGGTATGTGGGATTTTGCCTTCAGTGAGTATCGGCAAAGCGTTGGTGACGATTTACGGCCTGCTGGAGGTGGTGGTTTGCCTGGTTCCATACCCTCTCACTGTTCTGGAACCAGGTGTTAACTGCAAGGACCTCAGATGGCTCACCGGACCAGGGGAACAGAGGAGGTTGATAGCCTAAAACTCACTGGAAAGGGGTCAGGTTGGTGGATGACTGTCGGCGTTAATTTTGTGCATATTCTGGCCAGATAAAGTAAAGGTTCCAGAGGTTTTGGTTTTGATGGCAAAAGGTTAGAAGGAAATGACAGACATCTTGAATTTTGCGTTCTGTCTGCCCATTGATCTGGGGGTGATAGCCGGAAGTGAGACTTACAATGACATTTAGGTGTGCAAAGAACGACCGCTATACCCTTGAGATAAACTGGGGTACTCGATCCGACACGATGTCCTCCGGAATTCCAAATTTCCGAAACACATGCTCGAATAGGAGCTCTGCGGTCTCGAAAGCTGTGGGTAAATCTCTCAAAGGAATTAATTTGCAGGCTTTAGAAAATCTGTCTATAGCTACTAGGATACAAGTTTTACCATCAGAAACGGGAAGGTCCGTGACGAAATCTACCCCGATGTGGGACCAAGGGCGATGTGGAACCGGCAAGGGGATTAATTTCCCAGTGGGTAGTTGTCACGGGATTTTGTCATGGCACAAAGGGCACAGCCCCGGATGAATTCCTGGACGTCCTCTTGGTGTTTGCCACAACTGTCATGGAAAAGCAAAGTAAAAGAAAATTACAGAGTCTATGCGATTGTATATTAATTTATTGTGATGTACTTTAGTAATTATAGTATTTTGGCAGAAACTATATGGTACAGTTTTGCATGGGTCATGTGTGTTTGATATGAAATGTTGATTTAAATGCCTTAAACTACACATAAAACAAGTGAACTAAAATTGCCAATGGGATAAGTCTTAATTCAAAGACTTTTTATCTTATTTTATTTTTCTTGTTTAAAGCGTAAAATCAAACACCATAGTTTCAGTTATTTTTACTACAGTAAAACTGGTGTGATTTGTCATGTGAACTGTCATGGAAAAGTTATTGATACAAGTTTTGCATTAGTACATACCATTAAACATGGCCAGTCTTGTCACAAATATTGCAAACAATAGTGCATTGATTGTTGAATAATAGTGTCTTGATGTGCATGCTGATATTGGTTTGCAGTGACAAAGTTGCCTAATTTATTTTCATTTATTCAGTTAATTTATTTTCAACAACTGATGACTATTTTCAGCAAAGAGTGCTACTGGTATTTGGTGATGTGATGTGGGTGTCAGGATATGCACATGGGACAAAGGTAGGTGAATTCAGTACATTGTATTTATTAAATATATTTAAGTGCTCTGTGAATACTTTGTGTCTTCAAGTGCTCAGTGAATACTTCGTGTCTTCAAGTGCAGGTAGTACGACAAACACAGGGGACTGGATCGTAGACAGGTGAGCACGTTTGATTCAGGAGTGTCAAAGCCACAGTCACAGATTGCTCATATATGTTCTCTTCCTTCACAGAGAGCGAAGACAATACCAGCTCGGGATTTATACAGGAGACTACAGAGACCGTTGAATCACTGGTAATGATAAGGTGATCCGTGGTCCTGAGGGCAGCAGAGCAAAAGGGTAAGTATATGTTACGTCTGGTCGGCAGTGAAGTGTCAGGAGCTCAGGAGACAATTGCAGGGGTCTGTTCCTGTTGGAGGCTTGATGGAGAACTGAAGTTGTGGTGAGTTTTTTATAGTGCTCTGAGTGGATCATTGATGCGGGGCAGGTGTGGCTGGTTAGTACCCAGGGGAACGTGAGCGTTGTGGATTGGTTGAAATCGGGCTTGCCAGATCCCTGACACTAACCCACCCCCCAGGGTCTGCGCCAGCTATGTACCTAGCTCTCCGACGTCGTGGGGGCCTGCCTCAGGGTCGCGGAGTGGGTCTTTCCGGATGTTGGGCATTACATTACATTTACATTTAATCATTTAGCAGACGCTTTTATCCAAAGCGACTTACAAATGAGAACAATAGAAGCAGTCAGGTCAACAAGAGAACAACAACAGTATACAAGTGCCATGACAAGTCTCAGTTAGTCTAGTATAGAACGCAAAGGTAGGTTTTTTTTTTTTTTTTTTTTTTTTTTAAATTAAAAGACAAGAAAAGGAAAAGTGCTAGTGTTAGTTGGTTAAGTGCAGGCGAAAAAGATGAGTCTTTAGCTGTTTCTTGAAAATGAGAAAAGACTCAGCTGTACGAATTGAGATAGGGAGGTCATTCCACCAGCTGGGCACAGTCAAGGAAAAGGTCCATGAAAGTGATTTTGAACTTCTTTGGGATGGTACCACAAGGCGTCGATCACTTGCAGATCGCAAACTTCTGGAGGGCACATAAGATTTAACCATTAAGTTTAGGTAAGTTGGTGCCGTGCCAGTGGTCGTCTTGTAGGCTAGCATCAGTACCTTGAATTTGATGCGAGCAGCTACTGGGAGCCAGTGTAACCTGATGAGGAGAGGAGTAACGTGAGCTTTTTTTGGCTCATTGAAGACAACCCTCGCTGCTGCATTCTGGATCAATTGCAGAGGCTTGACAATACGTGCAGGAAGGCCCGCCAGGAGAGCATTACAATAGTCCAGTCTGGAGAGAACAAGAGCTTGGACAAGAAGTTGGGTTGCTTGCTCTGACAGGAAGGGTCTAATCTTCCTAATGTTGTATAAGGCAAACCTGCAGGACCGGGTAGTTGTAGCAATGTGGTCTGTGAAGCTTAACTGATGATCCATCACAACTCCTAGGTTTCTAGCTGTCCTCGAAGGAGTAATGGTTGATGAGCCCAGCTGTATAGAGAAGTTGTGATGAAGCAATGGGTTAGCTGGAATCACCAGGAGTTCTGTCTTCGTTAGGTTTAGCTGAAGGTGATGGTCATTCATCCAGCTAGAGATGTCACTCAGACAGGATGAAATGCGAGCAGCTACCGTCGGGTCATCTGGTTGGAATGAGAGGTAGAGTTGGGTGTCATCAGCGTAGCAGTGATAAGAAAAGCCATGCTTCTGAATGACAGATCCTAATGATGTCATGTAGATTGAGAAGAGAAGTGGTCCAAGTACTGAGCCTTGAGGAACCCCAGTAGCAAGGTGGTGTGACTTTGAATCATCACCCCTCCAAGACACACTGAAGTATCTGTCAGAGAGGTAGGACTTAACCCACAGGAGTGCTGTTCCAGAGATGCCCATCTTTCTGAGGGTGGACAGGAGAATCTGGTGATTAACAGTGTCAAAAGCAGCAGAAAGGTCCAGTAAGATGAGTACCGAGGATTTTGAAGCTGCTCTTGCTAGTCGCAGGGCTTCAGTAACCGAGAGCAGAGCAGTCTCAGTTGAGTGGCCACTTTTGAAGCCAGATTGGTTGCTGTCCAGGAGGTTGTTCTGTAGAAGGAACATAGAAAACTGGTTGAACACAGCTCGCTCAAGTGTCTTTGCAATGAATGGAAGAAGGGATACCGGTCTGTAGTTTTCAAGAAGAGCTGGATTTAGAGATGGTTTCTTGAGCAGTGGGCTTACCCGAGCCTGCTTGAATGCTGAGGGAAATGTTCCAGAGTGAAGAGAGGAGTTGATAACGTGAGTAAGCGAAGGTATGACTGAAGAAGAGATTGCTTGAAGGAGGTGAGTGGGGATCGGATCAAGTGGACAAGTAGTAGGATGATTGGACAGGAGAAGTTTAGAGACGTCCATCTCTGAGAATGGGGAGAAGGAGGAGAAAGAGTGTGCGTCGGTCATTGTGAAGTTGTCCTCAGTCTGCGGTGTGGAGAATTGTTCGCTGATGGATCTTGTCTTATTTGTGAAGAAAACTGCAAAGTCGTCCGCTGTAAGAGTCGATGGAGGAGGTGGTGGTGGCGGATTAAGAAGAGAAGACAAAAAGTCTTGAAGAGTGTCCGAGCATCACAACAGCTGTTAATTTTGTTGTGGTAGTAGGATGTTTTAGCCGTGAAGACATTTGCAGAGAAGGAAGAGAGGAGAGACTGATACACACTGAGGTCTGTAGAGTTTCTTGATTTCTGCCATTTCCTCTCTGCAGCCCTGAGTTTAGAGCGATGTTCACGGAGAACCTCAGACAGCCAGGGGGCAGATGGGGCAGTGCGTGCTGGTCTAGACAACAGTGGGCAAAAGTTGTCCAAGCATGATGTTAAAGTGGAGCAAAGAGTGTCCGTAGCGCTGTTCGTGTCCAGAGCAGAGAACTGAGAGAGTGCAGGAAGCGAGGATGAAACCACAGAAGATAGGCAAGATGGAGAGAGTGAGCGTAGGTTCCGTCGAAAGGTGACCTGCGTTGGAGTGAGAGGCACTTCAGGAGTAAGTGCTAGGTTAGCAGTAATGAGGAAATGGTCTGAGGTGTGCAGTGGAGCAACTGAAGAATTGTCCACAGAGCAACAGCGCGTGTAGATGAGGTCCAGTTGGTTGCCTGATTTGTGAGTCGCTGTAGTAGACACTAGCTTGAGATCAAATGAGGAGAGCAGAGTTTTGAAGTCAGCAGCCTGGGGTTTATCTAGGTGGATGTTGCAGTCACCAAGCAGTACCAGAGGAGTACCATCTTCAGGAAAGTTTGATAGCAGCACATCCAACTCCTCCAAGAAGTTTCCCAATTGACCTGGGGGACGATAAATGACCACAAAGTGGATTTTAACAGGGTGGGTTACAGTAATGGCATGTGATTCAAATGAACCAGTACCTGTAGGTGATGGCTGAAGATCAAATTTCCATTCTTTTGATATAAGGAGACCTGTCCCTCCACCCCTCCCAGTGGTACGAGGAGTGTGGGAACAAGTGAAATTAGTGGAGAGGGCTGCATGGGTGGCAGTATCTTCAGGTTTGATCCAAGTCTCTGTCAGTGCCATGAGGTTGAGACCGTAATGAGTAGCAAGAGAAGAAATTAAGTCTGCTTTGTTAACTGCAGACTGGCAATTCCAGAGACCAACTGGAATAGAGAGTGTAGTAGTAGAGGTCAGAGGGACAGGCCGTAGGTTTGTCAGACAGGCCTTCCTGCGACGTCCATAGTGCGCTCTCCGAGTGTTAGTAGTGATAGTAGAGATCTGAAAGCACATAGTGACTACAAGTGTAAGATATTTGAGAACAAGGTATGTAAAAAGTAAAGAAAGGAGAAAAGCAATACTCAAGTGCCCTGTCAGTGTCCTTGCTCGGTGGAGTCGCGCAGGTAGAGTCGATTGTCTTTACACTCGTCCGTCTTCACACGAGGAGGGATCACACGAGGGCTGCCGCGACCGCTGCCGCGGTGAAACTTAGCGCTTTTGTATTAGCCTGATTACCTGTGATTGAAGTCTGCTGGCCACGCCTCATTATTTAGCAGATCGAAACCAGGCAGTCCCGCGATAGGCAAACGCAAAACCAAGCGCCACTTTCAGCACGTATTAACCAGGGTAAGACACACAATTTAAACCAAAAACTTTCCTAGCAATGACGATCACACACTAGTCTGATGAGAAAACAAGGCAAAACACTCACAAGCTGCTGTCCTTCTCTGTAGCTCGACTGTTTCTTCTGACAAGTGCTTTCTAAACAGCTAATTAAGTACTTTCACTGGCTTTGGCCACGCCTCACTATTTAGCAGATCGAAACCAGGCAGTCCCGCGATAGGCAAACGCAAAACCAAGCGCCACTTTCAGCACGTATTAACCAGGGTAAGACACACAATTTAAACCAAAAACTTTCCTAGCAATGACGATCACACACTAGTCTGATGAGAAAAAATGGGCATGGAACTCTGTGAGCAGATTGGGATCGAGGATATCTTGATGAGGTACCCAACATCTTTCTTCTGGTCCATAATCCTCCCAGTCTCCTAAATATTCTAGTCGCCCACCACTACATCGGGAGTCTAGAATCTCTCTTACTGTGTAGATGGGTTCAGCGTCAATGGGTGGTAACTGGGGGTTCTTGTCAGGGACCGGGTCTGCAGAGGGAACAGAAACAGGTAAGTGATGGGGTTTTAACAGGGAAACGTGAAAGGTGGGGTGTATCCGGTATTGAGCGGGTAATCGGAGGCGGTAAGTAACTGGGTTTAATTGTTGCTCCACTGGAAAAGGTCCTATATACTTAGGGCTTAGTTTTTTGCAGGGTTGTCATAATCGGATGTCCCGAGTTGAGAGCCAAACCAGTTGTCCAGGTTGGTATGTGGGATTTTGCCTTCGGTGAGTATCGGCAAAGCGTTGGTGACGATTTACGGCCTGCTGGAGGTGGTGGTTTGCCTGGTTCCATACCCTCTCACTGTTCTGGAACCAGGTGTTAACTGCAAGGACCTCAGATGGCTCACCAGACCAGGGGAACAGAGGAGGTTGATAGCCTAAAACTCACTGGAAAGGGGTCAGGTTGGTGGATGACTGTCGGAGTTAATTTTGTGCATATTCTGGCCAGATAAAGTAAAGGTTCCAGAGGTTTTGGTTTTGATGGCAAAAGGTTAGAAGGAAATGACTGACATCTTGAATTTGGCGTTCTGTCTGCCCATTGATCTGGGGGTGATAGCCGGAAGTGAGACTTACAATGACATTTAGGGGTGCGAAGAACGACCGCTATACCCTTGAGATAAACTGGGGTCCTCGATCCGACACGATGTCCTCCGGAATTCCAAAGTTCCGAAACACATGCTCGAATAGGAGCTCTGCGGTCTCGAAAGCTGTGGGCAAATCTCTCAAAGGAATTAATTTGCAGGCTTTAGAAAATCTGTCTATGGCTACTAGGATACAAGTTTTACCATCAGAAACGGGAAGGTCCGTGACGAAATCTGCCCCGATGTGGGACCAAGGGCGATGTGGAACCGGCAAGGGGATTAATTTCCCAGTGGGTAGTTGTCACGGGACTTTTGTCATGGCACAGAGGGCACAGCCCCGGATGAACTCCTGGACGTCCTCTTGCATTCCTGGCCACCAGTATTTGCGCTGTAATGAAGCAAGAGTTTTATTTACCCCAGGATGACCAGTTCCTATGGAGGAGTATGCATGGAAGATGAGGGGTCTACGATGGTCTTCTTATACGTACACCTTCTAAGGTGGGCATGCCGGTGGGATGGGCTGGTGTTGTGCTTTTTCGTGGATCATTTCATCTAGGTCCCACTAGATGGGATTAACAAATAACCTGTTGGGTAAGATGGGTTCTGGTTCCTCAGGGATCTCCTCAAAGGCGTGGAGATGGGACAGAGTATCAACTCTTGTGTTCTTGGATCCTGGACGGTAAGCTATCTGGAAATGGAATCGGGTAAAAAATAAGGCCCACCTGGCCTGGCGAGGATTGAGTCTTTTGGCCTCCTTCAGATATTGGAGATTCTTGTGATCAGTTAGCACAAGAAATGGTTGTCTGGCCCCCTGCAGCCAGTGTCTCCACTCTTCAAGTGCAAGCTTTACTGTTATATAGTTTATCTTTGCTGGAGAAATGGGGAGTTGGCCGTGAAGTGATCGCTTGGATTTTCTGGTCATCCATCTTCACCCCTTTGTCGTTGATGTTATATCATAGGAATTCAATGGATGGTTGGTGAAAGATACATTTTCCGCCTTTACAAATAAAGAAAACTCTCTGAGACGTTGAAGCACTTTGGAGACGTGACACTGGTGATCCTTTCCATTGGGAGAGTAAATGAGGATGTCATCTATGTAAACGGGAGCAAAACGGTTCAGATACTCACAAAGGACTTCATCCATGAAGCTTTGGAAGACTGAGAGGGCATTTACTAAACCGTACAGCATCACCAAGTATTCGTAGTGCCCAGCGGGGGTGATGAACGCCGTTTCCCACTCATCTCCTTCCTAAATTCTGACCAGGTTGTATGCACTCCATAAATCTAGTTTAGTGAAGATACGGGCATCCCGGAGCTGTTCAAGAAAGGATAGGATTAGAGGGAGAGGATAACTGAACTTTACCGTTATCTTATTTAGAGCTCTGTAGTCAATACACGGTCGTAACCCTCCATCTTTCTTCTGGATGAAGAAGAAACTTGCAGCTGCTGGGGAAGTGGACGGTCGGATGTACCCTTGTTTCAAGGCTTCTTCTACGTATTCCTTCATGGCGTTTTTTGTTCAGGGATGGACAAGGAGTAAATTCAACACTTAGGAATGGTCTCTCCAGGGACCAGGTCGATAGCACAATCCCAGGGGCGATGTGGCGGCAGTTTGGAGGCTGCTAGGGGGTTGAAGACATCTGCAAAAGAGGCATAACAAGATGGGACATTGACAGAGGGGAACAAGAGCATTGTGGATTGGTTGAAACCGAGCTTGCCATATCCCTGAAAGTGGGTGTGTCCATCAAATGCACTATATAGTAGAAAAGAGTGATTTTTTGAGAAAAGTTGAACTTCATGTAAATTAAGTAATGGTGTGATTCACCTTCTGTGAGATTCTGGAGCTGCAAATGTTCCAGAATCAGAGCATTTTAAAGAATCTTTGAATTTAAGGGGAAACTGATTCCTTGTCAAGTTTTTACTAGTTTTTATTTTTACTAGCAATACAGCTAATTTGTGATGATACTGTTATCCATTATCCAGCAGTAGAAACTCCTGCCATGACTAACAGTACAAATAGTGGAGGTCTCCAGCTATAAGAGCAGTGTTACTTTGCTGTGATCTGTAGAGCTCTTACAAGAGCCTGAACTACAGAGATGTTATTATGAACTGGATCTTATTAGAGCAGATTCCACAAGCTGATCCAATCATCCACCTCAGCTTCCAAAGACCCGGAGGGAGAGCGGACGTACGTGTGTGTGTGGTAGCAGCTTGTTCCTCCTTGTAACAATAGCAGAGGTGACTGGGCCTACAAGAGCACTGACAGCTTTACGACCCTTGTGCCAAAGCAAGGAAAATAATTCTGGGAAAAGAGTTCTGGACTCAGTCCCAGACAAGCAGGTAGCGGAGTGTGTGTGTGTGTGTGGTCAGGTAGTGTTTCACACAGGCTTGTTTGAATTTACAGGAAGACACTGAAAAGCTGCTATCCAACCTCAGTTTGTTGTTTAGTATGATACCTGTGGGCATTTCATTTGGAAATTGGACAAAACTTTGAGAGCAAAATGCAAGCAATGATAGCAAAGGTCTTTAAAGTAAACATAAGTACATTCAACCAAACCATTGAATATCTTTCAAAGATTTCATGTCATAAACCTCACAAACTCAATAATATAGTTACTTCTTCATTGGAAGCACTCCTAGGTTTTTCTGGCTTCCATTGTGCAGTGAATTTCATTTTGTCCACACTTGAAACATAACAGTGGCTTTGAGTAAATTGTAAGGCTAAACTAGTCTTGTTTGATGCAAATTGCACCCAAATCAGGAAGCTGACTACAGCTGCCATGCGAGGCTTCCAGGAGTCAAGGTTTACTGGTTTTTATGAATATTCTGGGAAATAAACTTGTGTTTAAACAGTATGTTTATTAATATGAGTGCTTTGATGAAGACCTAGCCACAGAATTTGTGAGGGTCCCAAGATTTAATCTTTTGAAAAAAATATTTATAATTCATTTTCTCATTTGGACAGACACTTTTTTGTGTGCATAAATTACTGTTATCAAAAAAAGGGGAAAAATATATACTTCTTGTAATATTAGATGCATCTATTTCAGATTTGAAATTGGACAAACTTGCAAAGTTTGGGTTTAATACAAAATGTCAAACTATTCTGCAAAAAAAAAAAATATATATATATATACATATATATATATATATATATATATATATATATATATATATATATATATATATATTTTTTTTTTTTACTCAGTAGTGATGTCTTGCTTTCCAGTCTATATAAATGTTTCATTTACAAGAATAAATGCTTAATAAATTTTTTTTTTAGATTAAAGCAAAATTCACTTTCTTTCTTTTTTTTTTGAAAACTGTCAAAGACGTTTTATTATTTTCATTTCACTTCTCAAGTAAATATATCAAGAACTGTCAAGAACAGTAAAATCACTTTCTCACTGAAAGCACTCCTAGCAGTAGTCTGCACTGTAAAATTATTGTGATTTTAACAGTAAAAGATTGTAAAATTCTACAGTAAAAACCTGTTAATTGGTTATCAGTAAGTTTCCATACTATATACGGTGAATAACTGTGATTACATATAATGTAATTTTTACAGTAAAAAAAGTTTTTGGAAGTGAAAAAGAAAAAGCATTTGTAAAATTTACTGTGAAAAAAACGTAAATTGACACTCCCAGAATTCCCTGCATGACACTTCATATTTAATGTTTTTTGTTGTTGTTGAAATAACATGTTACTTATTAGTTTTATTTATTTTTTCTTATCAGTTGTGTACATTAGGGTTTCATCTTACATCTAAAGTTGTTAAATTAATGTTTATTGCATTATTTCAGTATCATGCATGTTACCATGATGGTGTTTAGTGTTTCTGCAAATAACACTGTGCACCTATACCTAAAAGTTAAGTCTGTAAAACCTAAAATGTTGCTACCATATTTTCAATGGTGAACTTCTGGCAACCACAGCTGCCGGTATTTTACCGTAAATGTCACAGTTTTTTTTTTTTTTTTTTTTTTTTTTACAGTGTGGTAAGTTATAAGCACACTGTTTCAGAAGTTGTGTAACAGTCATTCAATGCATTTCAAACAGATGATTTTTACAGCTTGTGTTATTTTACAGGCTTTATTCAGGCATGCTCCACAGGTGAGCCACATGAGGCTGAGACTACACAAAAACTGCTTTATTAATGACAGCAGATCGGTTTGGCCCTTCACCCTTGTCTGGAGGAGGAATACTAATAATGAAGACAGCTGTGCATTGTTCCCAAAGAGCATTACAGGGATGAAAAAAGCCCTGTTAACATGAAGGTTTAACATGCCTTTAAAATGCATTGCCAGTGATGACCTTTGATGGGATTTTGTTACTGTTTTGTTATGTTACTGTAGTTCTAGACTAAATATGAGCATGCATTTAACTCATCTCACTTGCATGAAAACACATTCACTATTTCTCATAATTAATAAAAAAAAAGCAAACTCAGAATGTTGCGGACCTGCAACAATTAGATGTTAAATTACACAAATATCCTTCAAACATATCATCCCATTTTATTAACCAGTGTCTGCTGAACTGCGACAATCCAATTCTAATGACTTTAGATAATACATTACGTTCCATACTTTTTTTAGGGAGTAATGCAATATTGTAATGCATTACTTCTAAAAGTTACTTTCCCAGCACTGATCTGCATGAGCTCTGCCTACTGTGACTTTTAATGTTTTTTCACCACTCAACCTTTACTAACCGGGTAATATTTAAGAGCAGATCTCCTCGAACGCACATGAAACGATGCATTGAATAATATAGGAGATGCTAACAGTGTTAATCTTAGAGAACAGAGAGAATAACTGCGTCTCCTCGAGCTGGCTCTTATGTAATCGTATTTGGGTAAAAACTGAGAGAGTGTGTCAGATTGATGCTTTCTCCTGGAAATTGATTCTTTTCTGAGGTGAAGCTGAACGTTCTTACCTCAAACGTCTGATTCAGAGTGGGGATAAAGAGATCAAACCAGTGTTACAGAACAATACAGACATCAGGAGTAATTGCCAGAGCGAGGATAGCGATCTAACCTGTCTCTCTCCGCTCCACACAGGTGACAGCTGATAGACTCGTAATCTGCATTTCAAAGACGCTCGGAGCGCAGGAACACGAGAGCCGCTTAACTCTGGCACACTTTCACAGCGCTCCACACTGATGCGCCGCAGATATTTATAAAACCCCTCCTCTGACATTATGCAATCGCTTAAAAGACACATTTCTAGGTGGAGAAGAAGGTGAGCGTTTTATTCTGACTGAACTTGCCACACACACAGATTTGCTGTGATCCTTCTGTGTGTGACGAGGGTTTATTCTGGATGAACACGGATCCGTCTGCACCTGTAGTGCTGGAAAGAGCTAGTTTAAACCTGATATGAATCTTAGTGGATGTTCACATTGTAGAAAACTTGACCAATCTCCAGTTATATGTCCAGAAACACTTAAAGGTCAGAAGGTCACCTCAGAAGATTTGAGCTTCTCAGCTTCCTGTAGTGGACGTATATTGTTTTCTGGATAACTAGATGTGTTTTAAAATTGTTATGCTGGCATTCAAAAAAATGTGGTTGTTAAATAACTAAAGTCATTACATCAGACTTATGTGCCTCTAGAAGCTTGTGTTCTGCAAGTGAATAGTGCATTATTGTTAATTCCAAAGAGGCACATAATCACTTTCACAGACGTTTGCATTAAATGTTCCCTCCTGGTGGAATGACCTGCCCAACTCAATCAGAGCAACTGAGTCCTTAGCCATCTACAAGAATCGGCTAAAAACAATCTTTATTTGACCCTCTAACTCTAGCAGTCTCTATTCTAATTCTATACTTTTAGACTTGCACTCTATTCATTTACTAACTGCTTGTTTTCTTAAAAAAACACTAGCTTCTCTATTCTTTTCTTTGAGATAACTGAGACTTGTTATAGCACATGCTTGTTATTACTCTTTTGTTGATTTTGATGGCTTCCATTGTCCTCAAGTCAATCTGGATAAACTGTATTTATGACCAAATAAATGGTGCCTTGTGAGCAGAAAAGACTTCTGAAAAAATAAAAGAATACAAATTGTTGATGTTCATCTGTTTGCATATCAGAAAAGTTTAATTTTGAAGTTAGAAAAGTCATCTAGAAAGTTGTTTCCGCGGTTTAGAGTCAATAATGCTCTTCATGGACTGTTGAGGAAGATTTGAGTTCTGAAAGTTACAGTCTATTTACATTGTCCAAAGAACTCTGATCTCAAAAGATTTGATTCCTCCCCATTTGACTCCTTTGAATCAGCTCAGCTTGCAGAGTTGTTTAACCGCTGGAGGGCAGGTGATGCATGCGTTCAGGGGTGATTCTGCTCCAGGGATTTCTCTTCACTGGTGACTGTAAATGTTCTGGACTGATGTTTCTAATTAGAGACGAGTCCAAACAGGGTTCTCTGCCCTCAAGCCTGAAATAAGCACAGGCCTTTCTGAACACCGCCGTCTGCTCCTGCCGAGGTTTCAGCAGGCAGTAATTCAGAGGTGATGTGAGAAATTATAGTTTATGAGGCAGGAGGTCACAGCAGCCAAACACACGGCTAACTGGGACCACCGACAAACACACACTTTTCTACTCTTCTATCACACACTCTTAAGGGCTCCGCTGGGGAGATGTTTAGAGTGAGTGGCTCCCGTCCAGAAAACCATCCCGCTGTGAACAAATCCAGGCGTTTTTTAGTGGTATAGTTCACACAGTAATTCTTTATGGAAGGATGTGCAGATGAATGCTGATTTTTTTTATTTTTTACAATCAATAAATGGACAAATCAGTTCAGAAATGCTTCGGTGTTGCTGTTAAGCTCTATGAGATGTTAAGTTTCAGTGAATGGTCTGTATGGACTTAGAAAGGGTTTTACATTGTAAAAGTTGCAATTAAGTTTATTATGATTTGATCACTTTAATGTTAATGCAGGTGATTGTCCATATGCTGTAAACCACAACACATTTATAAACACCATTAAATTAAACCATAATTCTGTTCAGAGTTATAACCTGAAAATACACCCTGAAAATAATAATAAAAAATGCAATTAACACATTTAATTAAACATGATAGACTGAAATTGTATTTTCTAGTAAAACATACTCCAATAATCATTGTATTATTTACAACTTAGATTTGTATTATTATTATTATTACTAAATTATTATTAATACTTATTGCATACATACATATACATTAACTACTGTAGTGTCAATGCATAATTTTTCATTTTCATTAAGTTTAGTTTAATTCAATTGATGTTCTAAAATAACGAAAACAAAAACTGAAATAAAAAATATTATATTATAAGGAAAGCTGAGATGGATGTGTGTTTAAATGCCTTTGGAGACAATGAATGGAAAAATAATTTACAAAAGTAAAAAAAAAAAAAAAAAAAAAATGCTGTTATGGCCTGTACGTTTCGATAAATGGTTGTATGTGTGCATCTGTAACAGTGTAGATACAAAAGACAGCAGAGAGGCAAGTGTGTGTGTGTGTTATAGAAAGTCCAAGTTTGAGTCTGAAGAGTGTGTTCCCCTCATCCTCAGTGGTCTGAGTTGTGTTTTGGGAGTGAAGTTCATTTCTTTGCTGGAGTTTGAAGGTACTGAGTTTATCTGTGACCTACAGCTGGCGTCCTCGACGGCCAAACACTAACTCGCACAAAGCTGAGCGCTCCGATCCCCTCGTGGAGATGAAGAAGCACTGGGCCGCCTGCAGCGCTGGTGACAAATGTCCTTCTTCCCCCACAGGCCTGTCAGAGGCTCGCCGGACAGACACAATCTCATTAAACATACAGACTACTTAACCTTCACTAAATCACTAAATCAGGGATTGACTTGCAGTGTCACTTTAATACTGCCATCTGTAATTTCCGCAGGAAACAGAGTTAAATCACCTTTTTTGATATTATTGTCTATTTATAATATTAAAAATACTATAATTGTTTACTTATCAGTAAGCTTGTTTTTACTTCAGTATATATACTAAATATTGTAGAAACGTTATATTCTGTAAAGTTACTCGTAAAAAGCACTAGAAAAATAAACTTGAATTAAGTTTATTACAGTATAATACACTTTACTATGGTATGGTTAAAAAAAAACACTATAGTATTTAGTATAAATTAATATAGTAGTTTGTGTGTGTGTGGGTGTGTGTGTGTGTGTGTGTGTGTGTGTGTGTGTGTGTGTGCTTATTACCAATAACACAACATCGGTGAGTTCACACAGTGTGAATACACTCTGACACACATCAAATCAAACACACGAGTTAAAGACACCATGTGACATCGGTTTAATGGCCAATCACAGTCTCTGCTGGATCGGGGTTTTATGTCCGTTAAATGTGATCTTTCCACAGTCGCGGCTCTAATGCGCGTTACTTAAGGTGTGTTTCTCACGAGCGCACGGATCTTTAATAATGTCGACTTTAGTTGAATCTGACAGCCGAGAGCGAGAGTACTGTTCGTTAAACCGCGCTGCTCTAATCGTAAGGGTAGGCTAATCGTAAGGGTCAGAGGTCGTGGTGAAACAGTATAAGGGTCGGTTCTGATGAATCACTTACAGGTTTGTTTTAACCAGTGAACTGAGACTCTGATCTCTTTAGCATGGAGAGCTGGAGTCAGTGTGTGTGTGTGTGTGTTTGGAGGAGCATGAGGAGATAATGAGATGTCCTCCTCTCGCATCACCTGAAATATAAACCAGCTCTCTGTGACAGATATAAAGACCGTCTCAGTGTGTGTGTGTGTGTGTGTGTGTGTTACAGGATGTAAACCATTAAACCTCCTGCCTTGCTTGGCAAAATATTGCATGACAGAAAGGAACATGTTCACAGGTTTGAACAATCTCTCACACACACTGAGTTCAACAGGTGCTGAAGTTCACATTTCAACATTACATAAATTTCCCCTGCTCTCTTCACACTCAACATTCGGATTCTCTCTGTATTCAGTAGTTGTAAACATACAAAAGTTACTGTAAATGAGGAACTGCTGATGACTAACTGACTAGTCAACCAACAACTGACTAGATTATTCAGATGTTAGTTTGCATTGTTATTTTTATTTTACATGATCATGCTGACAGAGTGTTGAGCATAAGACACAGTTTTTGTTCGGGAAATTCGTTTCCTGAACATCATCCCAGAAAATGCAGAATGTTTCCTGTGATAGGAACCTAACAAACCTATAATGGTTAGTTGGAATTAAAGCCAGAAGCATCCAGACAGTTGTTTTGAATGTCCCACCATAAATGTTGTATTTTTTAAATCAAAATGTTTTTTTGTTTGTTTTGTGGTTGTTGGTGTTTTTTTTTCATATTTCATATAGTAAAATTGATTATTGAAAAAGTAACAAATTCTATTGCAGGACTTCTGATTCTGTTCATAGGTTGTTTAATAGTTGTTGACCTTTCCAATCGGTACCATTTAGTTTTTTTAAATGGGGAGTCATCTCAATTATCACCAGTGAAGTATGGAGTGCCACAAGGATCCGTCCTAGGTCCTTCTATTTTCAATATACATGTTGTCCCTTGGTAATATTATTAGAAAATACGGAATTAGCTTCCACTGTTATGCTGATGATACTCAACCATATATCTCAACGAGACCAGATGAAACTTCTAAATTATCTAAGCTAACAGTGTGTTAAAAATGTTAAAAATCAGATGACAAACAATTTTCTCCTATTACATAAGGCTTATATTAGTTATATTAGACAGTCTACTAGATTCTGTGCACTGTTTTATTTATTTTTTTAGTCCAAGTTTACAGTTTGCTACTAGACAGATGTACTGTTACTTCCTCTACAGTCAAAAATATAGGTGTTATATTAGAAAGCAACTTTTCTTTTGAAAATAATATTTCTTATGTTACAAAAACAGCATTCTTCCATCTTAGAAACATTGCCAAGATACGAAACATGTTACCTGTTTCTGATGCAGAAAAGCTAGTTCATGCTTTCATGACCTCTAGACTGGACTATTGTAAGGCACTTCTAGGTGGTTGTCCTGCTTCGTCAATAAACAAGCTACAGGTAGTCCAAAATGCAGCAGCTAGAGTCCTTACGAGATCAAGAAAATATGATCATATTACCCCTATTTTACAGTCTCTGCACTGGCTACCTATTAAGTTCCGTATCAGTTACAAATTATCATTACTTACCTATAAGGCCCTAAATGGTTTAGCTCCTGCGTACCTAACTAGCCTTCTACCACGTTACAACCCATCACGCACCCTAAGGTCACAAAACGCTGGACTTTTGGTAGTTCCTAGGATAGCAAAGTCTCATCTCTTAATTTATCTCATAATCTTGGACTGCAGTTATATATGATAAAATACATATTATTATTATTTAGCTTGGGTTGAACACACAATTTTTGATTGGTTGGAAGAGCAGCTACGCTAATTATATCTCTAATTTTTTTTTTCCAATTTTATGATGGCATATTAAAACAAAACAGCCTAATTATTCAGTGTGTCCTTAAATCTGATTAGTCACTTTTCATACAGCCCACAAACTAGTCGGTTTTTTCAAATGAATAGTTGCAAATTCCCACTGTAAAAAAAAAAAAGAAGTCCTTTGTTTAAAAGTTTGATTTGATCTTCCTCTCAGATATACAGTAGCAGGAAATCAGCCAATCACGTCTCAGCTCTGTAGAGTAATGAATAAATCATCACTCCGAGCCTGGAGGGGGCGAGTCATGTGAGGTTCAGCTCTAACCAATGGAAACTGTGACACGGTTTTAGGGATTCGGGCTGATCATCCTGCATCTGTTCCCACTCACTCCTGTCTGTCTGTCTGTCTGTTTCTCTCTGACTGTATCTGTCCCTCATACACTGCCAAATCTCACACAACCCTCTGTCTGTCTGTCTCTCACATCTGACGGTGTTTATCTGCTTATATGGCCACATTTCATAAACTTGTATTGTTTTTGTATAAAGTTAATTTTGTACATTACAGCCTAACTAAATCAAACACCTTAAGAACACTTGTCAAAATTACATAAATATAAAAAAAATCATGCTGTTTTGTACATCCAGAAACTAATAAAAAAGAAATAAATTAAAAAAATTGTTTTGAAAAATTTCATTTATTTTACTGTACATGCTAAACAAAAACAGCAAGGATCTTTCAAATGTGGTTTAGATGGATCAAATCCAAACACACTGTGGCATTCTGGCCAATTACAGAGAGAGACAGAGAGAGACAGAGAGAGAGAGAGAGAGAGAGAGAGAGAGAGAGAGAGGTTAAACTAGCTCAAGGGTTTAGTTGAACTCCGCTGAGCAGTAAACACACACACACACATGCTGCTCTGTATGACAGCCAGTAACTGATGGTTCCTTTTTCTGTGTGTTTCCTCTTTAATAGTCATGTGTGAATACACACAGATATTCCCACAATGCAGGTGTGAAATGAAAGAGTATTAACTTCTGTCGATCTCCAAAGACATGTCAGCAAACGCTAGAGGATAAACTGATCAAATAAAAGACACATCCCAATTATTAGAACTAAGACATTATTACGGTTTGGTTGCCTGATGCCTTAAGGTAACTGATTATTTTATGTTTTAGTTTGTTAAAAAAAATAATAATAATAATACTAATAATTGAAGAAAATGGGCTTTAAAAATCCATTTCAAAGCACCAGTGTTATTTTAATATTATTTATATACCGTTGTAGTTTTTATTATTATTATTTCAGTAGTTTTTGTAAATTTATTATGTGCTTTTGTCATAATGATGATGATTCAATTATATTTCAGTTTTATTTTTATTTTAATCCAGTTAATGATTTTAGTATTTCAATTTCAAATATTTCATAATTATAATTGCATTATTATTAAACATTATTAAACATATATATATATATAAATAAACTGTTTAGCTGCAGCTCAAGAATGCTAATGTGCTGAATGTGCTTTCATAGAGACAGGTGTGATTTTCTCAGGTAACAGCAACATGCAATGATGAAAAAAAAAAAGTTTGCTGGAGTATGTAACAGTCCTCCAAAGAGGAAACGTGTCTCTCTCTCTCTCTCTCTCTCTCTCTCCCTCTCGCTCTCTCTCTCTCCCTCTCTCTCTGGTTGAGTGTGGACAATAGTCTCAGCAGTGGCCTCTGATTGCCTCTTTTCACATGTTAATGAGCATCTCTGCGTTCCTCCTCTGACTCAAATCTGCACACATTATACAGCAAACACAGAAAAGGAAAATCCTACGGCTTTTTGCTCCTTTTTTTATTCAACAAACTGACATGTAAATGCGAGTGTAAGTGTTGTCCTCCGCTGCTCTGATCGGCAGCTAATTGTAGCCGTCAATTGTATAAGATGCTCTTTTACTTCAACACAAGCCCAGATCAAACACAATCAACTCTCCCGCCTGGTTAAGAGATGGGGGGGGGGGGTGTTCGCATCACACGCTTGAATATAAATATTTGTTGATTTGCTCATCATTGACAGAGATCTGAACACTATCTGTCTGAATGTGACCGGAGAGAAAGACAGACAGACACCTCACAAATATTCACAGTTCATCACTTTATTGCATTTACAGTACTTAATAGATTATTAAGGACACAAATATTTACTCGGATTCAAATTTATTCAGTATTTATGCAAATATAGGACGAGACATCCAATTGGGTTCATGCTGTTATATTGTGTATTTTTGAATGACTGATGAGTAATTGACCAATCAGCATCCAGGAGTGGGAGGATCTGTTTTATAATGCACTTTTATATTGTTTACTCATCACATATCATGACATTTGACATTGCATTTGATAGTGAATCATTCGTCTTATCTAATGTAAAGCCATATGCTCTTCCTCACAGCGGATTTTAGAATAGAAACAGAAAAATGTGAAGAATCACTCACACACGCACACGCACACACACACACACACACACATACACACACACACACATACACACACACACACATACACACACACACACATACACACACACACACACACACACACACACATACACACACACACACATACACACACACACACATACACACACACACACACACATACACACACACACACACACACACACACGTCTCTGATCCGGCGTACACTTCCTCAAGAGGGCCGAAACCTGCAGGAGAAACTCTCGTTTTATTGCATAGGATAAATTAAATTTCACACCCCCTCGAAGTTTATAGAGTACATAGAGGCAGTTTTTTACAAGATTCTTATGCAAATTTGCGTCGAGATTAGAGATACAACAATTATTCCAGTTTGTGATAAATTATTCATTTAACAACCGTCAATTATTAATTCCACAGAAACAATAAGCTGTGTTTCTGTAGGCAGAGTTTCCTATTTTAACGGACCTTTAGCTTTCTCTCTCTGTCTCTCTGTCTCTCTCTCTCTCTTTTTCTCTCGCTCTGTGAACTCTGTTAATGTCAGAATTAATCATGAATGTTTTCCGTTTCCTTCTCTGTCTCAAAAAGGCAGAGCATCAAAATAGTTAAAAATATGTCGTCGCACTGCTACTTCAACCTCACTGGAGACCTGACCTCTTTACCGAGAGATGCTCAGAATCATCTCTCTTCACCGAGCGTCTCTCGTTCGATGTGTGCAAATGAAGAGAGTCTGCTAATAATCAGATCACTAGTGTTCAGAGTCCTTCCTCTGCACAGAACAAGTGCTACGTGTGAAAATCAATAGCTATTTGATGCATACGGCATCTGTATCTGCGCAGTCAGTAGCCCAGCGTGCTGTTATATACAGTAGACTGAAGCCGTATGAGGCTGCGGCTACAGCACAACAGCTCAGTTCATATGTTTGAGAGACTTTGAGATCACTCTCTCTGCTAACTCTGCACTATAACTGTCCATCAATCTGCCGTGCTTCTCCTTTTCTTTTCTTTTGTCTGTGCATGTGAGATACGCTCGGCCTGTACAGCTGTCACTCACATTAAAATGCATCTGTGAATGAAACAGGTTTGTTGGGTAAATGCATAATTAATAAGTACAGATGAGAATCACCACCGCATGTAATGCATGTGCATGCTGTATTTGCACAGAGGTGGATCTTTGAAGAGTCGGACAGGCTTTTTGGCTGGCGATGTACACGCACACATGAAGATGTGATAATTATGATAATGAAATACACGGCTGTATCTCTGGTACTGTTGTGTGTGGCGCAGTGTGCTTTATAATGACTACCAAAATTAACTAGCAACACAGGGCAGGGACCCCAGCAGTTCATACAGGAAAATGACATGTATACTGATGAAGAAAAAAAAAATATGTAGAAATTCCTTTCACTTAGAATTTGCTAGTAAATTTCACAGATTATTTCAAAGAAATAGCAAATAATGCATTGGGTTACATGTGAAATATTCAAGTAGAAAGACTCAAATACTATTTTTTATTATTATTATTAATTTATTTTATTATTATTTTAATTTTTTTCCAGTGCACTGTATTTTTTTCCAAAATAAAACAAAAAAATAAATGAACAAATTTTTAAATCCAAACTGTTGCAGTTCATTTTAATTATTTGTATGAATTATTTTTAAATGCATAATGTCATATTCAGTTTTCTCGTATCCTTATCGTTACTCATTTTACAGGGATTTGCTTGAATGATACATTTACAATTATAAGTACATTATAATCACAAGTTATAATGCACCACTGGCAATGATCATTCAGAGAAAACCCCCAAAATCCTTTAGATGCACAATGTTTCCGAGCTGAACGTGTGACAGGGCAGAACTGAAGGAGAGGGTGTAACAGGAGCGAGCGCAGAGAGGGGGCGTCTGTCTCCTCCATTAAATGAACACATTCATGAACCCAGAGGGTCACTGTCTGTCTCACACAATACTTAACAACATGTCAAATACTGCATATAAACAGATGCAAAAGACAACATACATGTGGAAATGATAGATAGATAGATAGATCCTACAGGGATACAGCAGAGTCACGGACAAACCAAGAGCACACCCTCACAATTTAATAAAATACGACATATGACAATATAATAACAATAATAATCATCATTATAATAATTTTTTTTATTATTAAATCATTTGTATTTTTATTTTATTTTTAAATGCACAAATACATACCTGACTGATTGTAGATCGCAGGAGTCTGATGCTGAACAAAAGCATCAATCAGTGCAGATGGCAGTAGATTGATGTCTTCATTATCCTCACAAATACTGAAAGAACAGAAAAGCTCTTCACATAAAGCGCCGTCGTCCTCTGAAGACTTCAGCACTAACGCGTAAAACACAGTAGAAGACAAATAACAATAACAGTGAAAGAATGCGGACAGAGAGAGAGAGAGAGAGAGAGAGAGAGAGAGGAAGCTCGTTCACGCCCTTAAATGCGTCGGAATCCCTCAGAAATCTCATCGAAAAATCATTTAATTCTTTCATTTTGGACTGAGAATTATGAAAAAAGATCATGACATGCACTAAAACCCCATTGCGCTGCATTGCCTGCCTTAAGTGTATTTTTGTTTTTTTAAGTCTGAAATCAGCGTTCTCACCTGTGCACCTGCAGACTCACCTGTCACAGGAGCGCGCGCGCGCTCCCCGCGTCTCCTCCGACAGAACACTCCAGCGCTTCTCCTCCTCAGATTCGTCTTTATGATTGCACCCTCCTTTATTTCTCTTACAGTCGTGTTTGTCGCCGGCGCTGAAGACAGGGAGGGTAACCGTTCCTGAACTTTCTTCAAACGTTATTCATGTCTTCGCTATAAAGGTGCCTGATGCTCTCTCTCTCTGCATGTGTGTGTGTGTGTGTGTGCGCGCGCTCATAACACACACACACGTTTGGCTCTATTATCCCTCCCTGTGCTGATAGGTGGCGTGTGTTTCTCTCTCTCTCTCTCGAAAAGAAAGGAGGAAAACAGTGTCATTCGAGGCGTGTGAGCGCGTCAGTCCGAGCGCAGGTTTGAGTCCTGGAGTGTGTGAGAGGATCAGTCAGGAATAACGCGCCTCTGTTTCTCAGGCTTTATTCTGGACCCAGACACTATAACACACACAACACACACTCCTGCAGCCGAGACCACAAGGTAAGACACACTCTTTTACCGAGCGGCATCTTTAAAATAGTCCTAATGCGAAATAAAGCCGCTTTCTCGCTGCTGGAATCAGGATGCTCTTAGTTAAAGTCAAACACAAAGGTGTATGGTTTTTTTCCTCTCACCTTTACGTTCACCTGTGCAGGTGCGCTGAGCGACAGGACCAACTTATTCGAAACCGACGTTTTATTTTAGAAAAGAAACCAACGCTTGGCGTTGCTTCCAATAACCATTTTTTAAATGCAAACATTTTTTTTACATAATGTTGCAATGCGTGAGGTCAGTGATAGAGACAATCATGCCACATCGCTACAAATTCAGCTATAAATACATCGATTTTATTGAGCTTTTTTTTTTTTACAAATACAATTTTAACAGCAGTCACTATATATATATATATATATATATATATATATATATATATATATATATATATATATATATATATATATATATAAGTTTGCTCAGAAAATAAAAATGCAAAGTAAAGGTATTTATTCATTTTTGATCATGAATGATTATATCTTTATGCGTTTTATTTCATTATCAAACACTATGTATTTATTTATTCAAGCATGCAGATAAATATTACATAGATCAAATATTTTCAAAGTGTTCAAATACTGCGTCTTCGCTAATACTTGCAGAGCTCAAACACTCAGAAAGTCAAAGGAAAAAAGCAATATATCTCTGATGCACGTGTGGTTTATTCCAGATAATACGCTAATGCTCATTATACTTAATGCGTTAAACAATGTGTTCTCATTTTATTATTTCACGATTATGTCTTAAAACAAACTACAGAAAAATTCGGTGATCTATATATAGCTAGTTGGAAGCTCCCCAAAAAATGCATTAGACAAATAAAAAGCAACCAGCTATTAAAGTGTCTTTATAGGCACGAAACATGTCAAATGTAAATCCAGCCTCTGTCCTTTGAGACTAGCTGTTATTTCGCTTTTCGGGACACACATGCACTGTGAAACTGCTTATGTAGATGTCTAAAAGTCATAATGCATGCGTCTCCCATGCAGTCTCCCCTGATCAGATGCATGGACAGCGGATGATCTGAGAGGCTCTCAGCAGTCTCGTTCACTCATGCCGGTGTGTTTCTGTGTTTTTCTGTTGTGTGCTCGGGCTGATGGGATGCCAGAGGGAGCGGTTCACCCTGCTGCTGTGTTTGCTCGGGTCTGAGTCCATGCAAACTGCCATCTGATCCACGTTTATCAATGCGGGAGCTGATCATGGCGGATGGCCCCCGGTGTAAGAGGCGAAAACAAGCCAACCCGCGGAGGAAAAACGGTAAGAGCGGCTTGGGAAAGTGTCCTGGCGCGGTGCGTAAACGGACGCGTGACGCGGGACGCAGAGAGAGGAGACCGGACAGATCAGAGTCCAGATGGGAGCACGTTTAGAAGAGCACAAGTAGAAATCGGACTGAACAGGCGTGATGTAAATAAAGGCCATGTAGCGGAGCTTTTCCTTTCTGTATTTTCGCGCAAGTTTGGAAATGAAAGTTGTGCGTAATTCTCAAGAGCGTCAAACGCGCTGTGAACACGTTAGTTTCCCGTGGATTCTTTACACTTGCGTTTCGTTTGTTTAAGAAGCTGCTGGCCGCTCAGAGACACCGACTGGACAGTCCCAGTGCACTAGTGTATATAGTAGCTATTTCAATAGCTATTTCATTCATTCTCAGATGCATGAATAAGAGGTGCTCGTGCTTGTTGTGTTTTTGTGTGGAGCTCCGCTAGTCGCAATGTCACACAAGTGTCTGGGAAACACAGTTTTGCATTAATGCAGCACGCATGCTGATTGCGAAGAACAGAAGATTTGATTTTATAAACTTGTGCTGCTTTGAAGGATGTTTTAGAACAGTGTTTTGCATTTTAAAGGGAGCTGTTCTGGCGTTTTACACGCACATAAACACTATAGTGTTTTATATAAACTAAACACACCAGCCGATGGGTCAGGTTTCATCTGAAATTGTGCGAGTGCTGGGTTTGTTGGTTCGGATGCCGCGCTGCACGTTTGAGTTTTTAATTCTTCTGCTTCACGAGGATTAAACGCTGCGAGCAGATCAGTTCCATCTTCCTCTTTCCTTTATGAAATGTTTCATATTGATCCGCTAAAAAATCAATACGAGTACGAGAGTCTTTTCACCCTCACGAGTGTCTTCTAGCACTAAAGTTTTAAAAGGCGTAATTCTGTCCTCCCACTTTTTGAATATATACTTTTGGGTTTGACTATTAATGCATTTCATAAAATCTAATGAAATGCTGTCTTACAGTCCATGCATGTGCGTGTTTAATACAACGTGTGAATGATTTGCATAAAAATAACGGTACTGAAATATTCATATGCAATGTCAGTTTTGTGTGTATTATTTGTGGAGCTCGAGAACGCGTTTATGTGTGCATGAAAATGCTAAATTAATTGTTTGGGTAGAAATAAAAATGCACCAGTGAAGAAAAAAAAAGCATCTTGATATGAAGTGACAGTCGTTTTAAAATGAGGACACAGATGAAATATTCAGTGCTTCTGGAAGACTGTAGATTTGAGCTCAGAGAAATATGAAGGGTGAAATGTGTTATGTTCTCACACACCTGATGGATTCAGTGTGTCCAGGTGAACTCAGGTGTGCTAAGACATTTAGCATAGGTACATGCTTCAAAATAAATATATATATATATATATATATATATATATATATATATATATATATATATATATATATATATATATATATATATATATATTAGATAACCATACTTTTTTTTTTTTTTTTTTTTTTTTACATGCACCCATATATTTTTTTGCATATTATATGAAGATAATCAAAAGCAGCCAGTGTGGTGTTTTATCTCTCTAATTCGTGTTCAGTTTTGCACGGTTTGAAAGTGCTGTATTTTCTGTAGGAAAGGAAACTTTTAGTTGAGTCAGATTAATTGCAAACATCTTGCTTCGGCTCTCCGATGAGCTCAAACCCAAAGCGTGGAGGGACTCTGATGTGTGAAGAGAAGAGTTTGTCTGTGGAATCGCAGAAGAGAACGCTGCTGTCTTTCTCCTTGTGTTAAACGCTTCTGCAGTCTGTGAGTGTTCAGTGCAGTCAATCAGAGTGGCTTGTGAGCGTTTATTTTTCATGCACTATTTTTACAAAATATCTGTAGTGTGCGAGGAGCAAATCTGATGTCAGGGGTCACGCGGAAAGTCTTTTCTGTTTGTCATGCATGCATGCACAGGAAGTCTTTCACAAATTCAGTGCTCTGAAATTTCAGGAAGAGCCCTTTTCCTCCCGAGCAGTTGACGGCCGTGGGGTGCCCCAAGATGCAGATTTTCACAGGTTTCCTGCAGCACAAAGACGTGCTCCTCGTGGTGCATTCAGCCAGATTGATTACATCATTTCAGGTTTGGAAACGCTCCTGCGTGGCGAGGAGAAGCCTCTGTGTTTGATTATGGCAGCTGAGCCGTCGTTGCTGAATTAGGAGGGGGACGATTCTTTCGCTCAGGCTCTTTCATCCCCAACAATGGCAGATTCCGCCCCGTCTAAACTGTTTCTGCGCCCCCATTATGCCGCACGGCCCCTCCTCTGCCTCCTGTGTTTGGGAGGAGCGGGGCCGCTCACAGCTGATTGTCAGCTCTAATACGTGTCATTTACATGTGCTTCAGGTAAACCGAGCGTGAGCGTGGACCTTCACTTCCCCTGTGAGTTTCTCAGAGTTTAGGCTGCACCGCGACAAGCTCAGAGAGTTTTAGAGGAAGAGGAGGATGGCGTTGATCTCCTGAGACATTTCTGAGCTCGTTTTTGCGCTCTCGTGTGTGTGATTTGTACTTGATTATATTATCTATGCTCTTTATATGTTGTGTAAGAGGGACTCTGTGTTGTGGGTCAGTAGCCTAATTGAAGACCTTTGAGGGTAAAAACCACCAGTTTTTGCTTTTAATCATTTTCAGGACAGAGTTGGTTGTGGTGCATTAGTCTGTCTCTGTCATTTCAGTATTTTGTATTTTTTTGCAAGATTATTTTAGCACTGACTTGAAACGTCTTCAGTGCACGGATGCGTGGAAGTATCTCTCGGGTTGCGTACAACACATCAAGGAATAATTGTTACATTTACAGGTGACGTTTTTAAAGGAGATGGCAATATTTAATCAGTTCGGAATGAACAACCTTTAATATCGAAATAATATCCTTTAATCATTTTATAAAGAAATCCTTAATTAAGAATAATCTTAAATATGCATTTATAGCCAGTTTTCTTGTCTCAGCCATTTTTTTTCCTTGAATATGCAACCCTAAAATATACCCACTGATGCGCCTGCAGCTCTCCACATAACTGAAGCGCCTGTCAATCACAAACATGCTCCACCCCTTGTGTTTGTTTATGGAATATTTTATCTAATTTGATAATGTCGTCTTCCACCAATACGATCTCTCTGCTCCGCTGAACACATTATAAATCATTTAAACAGAAATCCACATATTTCTCCATGCACAAGAAACTGTGGATATTACATGGATTCTAAATGCATGGGTTTTATTCATGTCAGAGTAATTAATTCATGCGGCTACATTAAGATTTGTCGTTGAATGTCATTTTTAAGGTCCTTTCAGTTCCTTGAGGTGACGAATTCATGATTTCACTTTGCCCTGCTCCCAGTTGTATTTTATGGTCGTGTTTCTTCTGCGATCGCGTCTCTGAAGATATTTTGGCCTGTCGGAGGGAGGGGGAGTCAGACCCAGAGCTCTGTGGAAATGCCTTAGGTGTGACTTCACTTTCACTCACATCAGCGCTGACCCGACTGCCTTTCATATCACATCCACCGCGTCTCCACCGGTAAACATCCCCCGAGGGCCGAACAAAGAACACGGCCCTTTCTCCTTAATCACAACCCAGCCCCCTCTCTCTCTCTCTCTCTCTCTCTGCCAGCATGCAGCATTTGCATTCAGCTTCAGAAAGGCGCGCATAAAAAGGGGGAAGAGCGACAGAAGAGAGAAAAAAAACAGAATAAAGGCAGAAGAGGGTGGGTGTCGAGAGCAAAATAACTGAGGTGTTTGTGAATGTTTGTTGGGCCTCCCCTGGTTACGGCCCTTATATAGACCCCCCCCCCCCCCCCCCCCCCCACACACACACACAGATAGTGTTACGCAGCGGCATGTTCGCTCTATTCATGGCTGCACACTTTCACACTTAAGAGAAAATCATCTGTTTGAGGCCCGGCTGCTTTAAGACACAAGAATAGTTTGGAACAGGTGTGTGTGTGTGTGTGTGTGTATGTTGAGATAATTAAATTTTTGGCATGATCTTTAGTTTAGCAAGCCTGCAGAAATCAGACTGTAAGTGCATTTGTCAAGGTATTTTTTGTTTGTTTCTACAGCTGGATCTCACACGTGCAGTCCATAGAGCTTGGGATATTTCTTTAATAGATAGCTGATAATAAATAAATAACAAAATAACAAAAAAGTGTGTTTAAGCAAAATAATAATAATATTTTTTTTGTTTAGTTTATATAAAATGATATTACATATAAATATCAGTATTTTTGTTTATTTTTATAGTTGGTTATTTTTTTATGTTGCTGGGCAGCTGTTTTTTCTAAACATTTTTTTTTTTTAAATATTCAGACATGAAGAGGATGCACATGCACATCTTGTGCACACACTGAAGGGTGTTTATCTGGATTGGAGCAGATTATTAAGTAAATGGGGATAAATCCAGCCGGCTGATAATCTCTCGGCTCAAGTTCTGAAGGAGAAAAGAGTTTGTGGGATTCCCGTCACATGATGCCTTCAGAAGCGTATCAATAATCTGCTCCAATCCAGATAAACACCCTTCAGTGTGTGCACAAGATGTGCATGTGCATCCTCTTCATGTCTGAATATTTAAAAAAAAAAAATGTTTAGAAAAAACAGCTTTGGACTCCGTGAGAGAGAGTTAGCTCACTAAAGAAGTTTGCTAAACCTTTACCGTCTGCTGTCAGAGCATCGTGTTCGCAACGCCAGTGTCACTGGTTCGATTCTGCACATAGTGATAAAAAGAATGACTTACATGCAGGACAACGTTGTTGTAATTGTTGTTGAAAACACTTGAGATATTAATGAATATTAATCTCATCTTTTATTTTTCTTTTCTGTGCTGGTGAACATATGTAAGACTTTTCAGGTGTGTATGAATTTTATCTCCTATCAGTACAGTAAAAATATACAGCTATAAAATGCAGCTCAGATCATTTGATATTTGGAGAATCTGATGAGAAATGTTTGAGTTTATATCAAGAGCAATGCCTTGGAAAATCTTAACACAGTTTGAGACGTAGCTGAGTGCTTTCTTCTGTTTAGATAACAATATTTCATCTCTTTGTTGTCTAAAAGGATATTAAATAGATCTCACTGGTAATTGTTCTTTCATTGAAGTCCGATGTAGATGCTTAAACTGTGCTCATTTTGGAGGAAGTGATGTTGACTGGTCAGTCTACCCCTCACATTTAGCTTCTATAGCACACAGTTTCTCTGAGAGCTCAGGTTTTGTTGCTGGATGAAGTTTCTTTCGTCTGTGCTGATCGTGAAGTGTTTGTTTAATGTCCAGTGTGTGTGGGAGTGACATGACTTCATAGTTCACGTGCTTATTTTTTTTTAGTTTTGCTGGATTAATGTGAGGATGATTGCATACCGCTCCACAAAGTTTGGAGAAAGCATGCATCCAAGCTGAAGCTGTAGATCTGAAACGCTCAAGTATTGCATCTGCATTTTCACAGTTTCTAATAAACCTACAAGCTAACAGACAAGTGATCGATGTTTTATTTGGGCACCAAAGCCAGTTTTAACTTTCAGTTTGGAGCCTGGACAACACATCATATGAAGCTCTCTGTCCGTCCATCGGTCCGGTCGGCCGTGGGATTGCGTGTGCTTCTCGTTTCCACGTATCAGACTCGAAGCTCCTGGAGAATTATCACGGCTCATTTCAGATCTCAGACACACGATTCATTTCCCATTGTCTCTGTTTGTGCATCATAATAATGTGTGTAAGATTTTGCATGAAAAAGAAAAAAACAACATCTCAGGTGTCAACATGTTCATTTGCAAGAAAAGGGCTGGTGTGACTGGCACTCGTGTGCTGCTCAGGCGTGAAACACGCGTGTCGTCATCTGGACACGCTGCCGTGTCGTGCAGGCTTGAGCTGTATAAATTAGCGTTCTGGAGAAGAAAGAACGAGATAAAGAAACATATAACATTTGCATCATTTATTCTCCAAAGATGATTTCAAAAGTCTGATATTTGTGATATTTAAAAATTAATCCCACAAATTGTCCTCAGAGGTTTTAAATATGTATATGCATATATTTAGCATGTTACATTTCTATAAAAATAATAATTAAATAACGAATTAATTCATGTGTTACATGATAGATAGATAGATAGATAGATAGATAGATAGATAGATAGATAGATAGATAGATAGATAGATTTCCCCCATTTATATCCACAAATATAATATATATTCCTTACATAAACTCTCTCCTTCAAGAATTGACTGTATAAAGACATCACACACACACACACACACACACACACACACACACACACACACACACATACACACACACACACACACACACACACACACACACACACACACACACACACAAACACACACACACACAGAGGCTGTTCTCTCTTTGATGATTGTCGGTTTTCTTCTGGCAAGGTCAGGCAATCAATAAGAGATGTGAAGATATCTGATCATGACATCAGGAACCCAACACACACACACACACACACACACACACACACACACACACACACACACACACCTCCATATTTCAGTTCATTTATTTTCATAGCAGAGTTGAAGATTATTAAACCATCATATCAGCCCTCATCTGTTTATGAGTCTTCAGAAAAGGAGAAGTCCGTGTGTTTGAGATGTTTGATGTGTGAGATTTTGACGTCGGTTCTGTATTTAGTGTTTTAATCATCTCACCATCAGCACGGCTCAGGAAATTGTTGAAATTGCCGTGCTGGCTTGTTGCTTTAACCTTAGGTAAAAGTGTGCCAAGGAGACACACACACACACACACACACACTGGTTTTCCTCGTCCAGAAGGCTGGCGTGTGTGTTGTGGTTAATGGACTCTGACTGCAGATAAAGCCTCACGTCAAACACACACACACACACACACACACGTCAAACAAACACCTCCTCAGGTAGAGCTGGGCTAATCATACAGACAGCGTGTCCTCAGCCTTTCCACAGGACGAGCCCCTGCCCCTGCGTGCGTGCGTGTGTGTGCATCACAGAAGTTAACTGGCACTGTTAATGCTTTACAACTCACACCTGGTGTAATGAACTCAGACGAGCGGCTGTGTGTTTCACTCCAGTCCCAGAAGAACATTCATTTCATCGCTTTAGATTCAGCTTTAGTTTCTCAGGAGATCGTCCTCTAGTCAAGAGAGTGTAGAGCTATAAAATGAACACAGGTTGCAGGTCATTTGGTATTTGATGAGAAATATTTGAGTTTAGATCTCTTGCTTTTGTGGAAATGTGAGAACGCTGTGAAGCTTCTCTCTTTCTGACAGGAGGACTGACCGTCAGATGATTGGCTTGATCTCTAGAAACAGTTGAGCCTTAGTTGTGCCTTTTCTTTCCTGTGTGAATGAAACGCTCGCTGACACTGAGATTTGATGGTTTATGTAAGTTATTGGTGTTTCTGAGTGTCTTTAGCTCTGCTTGGAGCAGTCACACTTCACAAACGTTATCAGTGCTCATGATTAGTGAAGGGACGGCCGGTGAAAGCGTTTCTCTCAGTAATTAAAGTAATGAAATATTCATTTCTGCCTTTTCTGAGAGGAGTGGGCAGTTCTATTACAATAGCAGACAGTCTCGTTTGCAATTAGCACACACACACATACACACAGTCTTTTTAACCCTGTGTGTGTGTGTGTGTGTTCCCTGTCCGACGCAGAGGTTACCTTTTCCCGACGGTGCCAAATCGACTTGACGTAAGTGTTCATCAGTCACAGGACTCGGCCCTGGAGGTATTTGCATCAAATCAACTCAGTCAAGCTACGAGAAGCTGACAGCAGAGAGACAGACAGCCAGAGTGTGTGTGTGTGTGGTGGGTGTTTGGGGTCAGCGTGTGTGTTCAGAGGTGTGAGAGCTGCACACACGTCAGGTCGCTGGGTGTAAACTGAAGAACACGCACACTTCGTTCTGTGTCTCTATAAAGAGGTTTACTTTCATTTCACACAGGGTCGTGAGAGAGTGTATGACTGCGGTTTGATTCATGTATCGTGTGTGTTTCAGGGGCTACTGAGTTTAGAATTTGGAGCCAAAATTACATTTTCATCAAGGACGCATTCAATCTTGCAAAAGATTTCTATTTCAAATAAATGCTGTTCTTTTCAACTTTCTATTACCCTGTGAAACCTGAAAAATATAATGCATCACAGTTTCCACAGAAATATTGAGCAGCACAACTGTGTTCAACATTGATAATAATCAGAAATGTTTCTTGAGCAGTAAATCATCATATTTTCATGATTTCTGAAGATCATGTGACACTGAAGACTGGAGGAATGATGCTGAAAATAATTTATATGTACAGTACAATCATCTTAATTTAAATAATATAGCTATGAAGATGAAACAGTGGGAAATGTTTAGTGGTAAATTATTATTTATGGAATCTTTAGGTTGAAATTTTGCAGCTCTGTACAATCAATATTATAACAAAACAGTTTATTGGATTTAGATATTGGCTCCAATGGTGAACAATAGTTTTTAGTGTATGTGTGTGTGTGTGTGTGTGACTATTTACTGTCAGTCTTGACAAAACATATTTCTCTACACACACACACACACACACACACAGAGCGTGGAACTGTAATAGCGCTTACCTTTGTGAAAGGCATTACAGCGGAGAGCTTCTGTTAGGTCGCTTTGGCCAAATGATAGATGAAAAGGTTTGTGTTTGACATGGAAATATTGCACAATTATTTTCTGGAATATTGTTCAGTGCAGCTTTAGAGAGCACAGATAAGTCCTGAAGTGTTGAAAGTTTTAGTGAATATCTGCTCCAGTTCTGTCTCTGCCACACTACAAAGCCCAAATACTCGGCAAGTTCATCGTGAAAATGCTTCAAATCCTCCAAGAGGAGTAGAGAGGAGAGAGAGAAACGCCTTTGTGTGTGGCTTTATTACACTTTTATTAATCCTTCACATGTGCACAGACTGAGAGGAGTGTGTTTCGTCTCAGGTGCAGCTCACCTGAACATTAACCACTTCAAGAGTCACGTTACTCCGGCTTTGACGAGTCTAAAGCTCAGATGCAGAGCGTGTGTCCGTGTTGATCACAGTCACATTAATAAAAGCTGCCCTCTCCAACAGAGAGACCCATTAAATCCTGAAGAACACAGTCAGTGGTGTTTTCAGACAGCAGATCCACTGCGGCACACACAGAGTTAACCCAATTAAACAATTTGCAAACAGATAAAGTCAGTCAGTCAGTCTAAGGCTTGTTTTTTATTTGTGCAGTGCAAAACAATTACTAAATTACAGTACATAAAAACTGTGCTCTGACGGTATTTATGCAATCAACATAACCAAGAAACAAAACAATTTAATGTGGAAAAATCATCATTCATCTGCAATATAATTGCCGCTTTTCCTCGTGTACACGGCGGTTAATTAAAATTGTGATTAAATCCATCTCTGCCGACTAAGATGTCTTTCCCCAAACAGGTGGTACGGAATTTAAAAGTAAAGAGAAAAGCATAATTAGCATTGGAAATTGAGAAATTGCCTGCAAGAATCGGTGTTAATTTCATTCTCTGATGAGGTGATTTATAACGGCGGCTCAGCCGAGACTCATCCGCGCCTTTCCCAGCATGCACTTGTGAATGTGTTTGCTAAATATTTGAAGTGTTTTAAGGCAGAGAGCTGCACAGTTACCGCGGCTGATGCTTCAAACCCACAGCTCGTCTCTTCTGACACACGTTTTCAGCCAATCAAGAGAGTGTTTATCTGCTGTCTTCAGCGAGGAGACTGTAATAAAGCCACCGCGCTTTCTAAGACGAGGAGATCCAGCGTGTGTGTCTGGGAACAGGACGACACACACAGATAGACTTTCATCTGAACTCTCTCGGCTCTAATTCCTCAAGATCTCGTCAGATGGAAATGCTGATTTCAGAGAGATTCATATCTCTGCTCCGAGAGCTTCGTCCAGTTCTTACTTGAGCTACTGAGTCTGATCTTGTCGAGCAGAAAGCATTTGGAAACGTAAAATGCTGAAATGTCATTGTAATAGATATCAAATGTCAATATACTGTACATACTTGCGTAGTTAATCAACTGACGTATTCATGCATTTCTTTACAATAAATAGCCTAGTTACTTTAACAAACTAAAAATAAAACTATTTTTTAAACTATTTTCACTCAGAAATCTCTTGTAAACTGCACAAATAATTATGAAGAAATGGCAAGTAATGCATTGAATTAAATGTGAAATTTAAAAGTAAAAAGACTGAAGTAGTATTTTCTTTTAAAACCTACTCAAAATATGTATTAGCAACTTGTTTGTTTGTTTTTTACATTGTGCACGTATAAAATGATGTGAAAATAAATTTTTATTTAGAAATTGCTAGTGATTTTCACTATATATATATATATATACAGAGTACATTGAAATAAAATTCACTCAAAATCAATAGTAAATTTGACAATTAATTGTATCATTGAATTAAATGTGATTTTTTTTAAAGTATGAAGACTGAAATAGTATTTTCTTGTAAAACAAACTTTAGCAATCTTTATTTGATTTTTACTTATTTTATTCTCGTTTTTTTTGTATCGAGTACAGTGACTCTAGTGACTGAATACTTTTTGGAGTCACTGTAAATCATTTTATATACTGTCTGTATGTTTAGGAATGGTTGTATACTCATAAGTACACTTATTTAGTGAGTCAAATTTGTGTTTTTTTATTGGTAATACAAAATGTCAGAGTAGAAAGAAAACAACAGTTACACACGTTAGCATTTTCATTCTTTAATTTCTCGCCCAGATAGTTTCCACACACACACACACACACACACACACGCGCGCGCGCTCGGTTTACGCCGTGCAGTGTGACACATTGTTGCAGTTCTTCTTTGGGTGTCAGGGTGTGTGTGTAGTGCTGTGTGTTTGCTGTGTTCTGAGATTCAAGGTGCTTCTTCTGTTCAGCATGTCAAACGTAGCCCACACACACCTCCTTATCTCCAAAGACCCCAAACACAGCAGACACACACACACACACTTCCCAGGATTTCCCTTTATTATGATTTCATCCTATTCCTCTCGGAGTCACTCGACTGCTTGGGTTGTGTGTGATCTGACAGGTATTCCAGAGCGTAGTGACCCTTTACGAGCCCAACATACTGCAGCTGTCACACACACACACACACACACACACACACACACACACACACACACTGCACGTTCTGCATCGGTTTTGTTTAACTGGATGTTGGTGTGAATGTCTTTCTCTTTAGTGTTGAGTTGATTTGTTGTAGCATATAATAGGAGCCCTGAAGATGAATAGTTTTAATTCTGTGATTATTTAAACACTATTTGCAGATCACTGTCTATCACTGAGATTGCAGAATGGTTTTTAATTTTTTTATTGCTAAGTTATCCAGATCCAGACCATGAATTGGTTTCATCTGTGAATCACTTCTTATTAATTGATATAATTACGAACATTTCTCCGTGTGAAATAATTGACTTGTCTTTACAGTGCCGAGGCTTTGCATGACAAGCTGAGGTGAATATATTTACACAATCAATCGCGAGAAAGCTATTTAACTCAATGTGTGGATTCCCATGCATAGAAAATAAGACACTGATTGTCGAGACAGTAGTAAAGTGTTTCATATGCACAGAATGTGAATCTGTGTTCTGCTTAAATCTAACGCTGCATTGATTAAAATAATAATAATAATACAAATAAATAAAATGCACAGATTCTAAAGCAGTAATCCTCAATATATATATATATATATATATATATATATATATATTTTTTTTTTTTTTTTTTTACAAGGCACTGTTTAATATTTGTTGTTAATATTATTGCTGCAAATTAAAACATTTTGATAGTAATTTCCTAAAACACACATTGCTTCTTTAATTTCATAGAACATCAGATCTGCATGGTTCTGATTTCATTTTGTGAAATATAATATTAAGCAATTGGTGACATACTGACAGACACTACTGTCTAAACATATTTTTGTTCATGCATATATTTATTTAATCAGAATGTTAATAATCAGAATGTTTCTTGATCAGTAAATCTGCATATTAGAATGATTTCTGAAGATCATGTGACACTGAAATCAATTACATTTTAACAGATATTCAAATAGAAAACAGGTATTTTAAATTGTAATATTCCATAATAGTAGTTTTTTTTTGTTTTTTGTTTTTTAGCAGCCTTGGTAAGCAGAAAGAGACTCCAAAAAACTTTTTGCCGATTTTTGATTTGATTGAGCTTTTTCATGTTTCTTTAAGGGTATCTTGGTACACTTTTTTAAATGTAATTTTAATCAGAAATATCCCAAATGTTTAGTGCAACAGCGTGCGTTGAATTTTCTGAATTGTATGAATTCTGCAGGCCCAGATTCTGTGTGGGTCTGTATATCACAAACATACACCATAGAGCCCAAACAAAGAGTAGACATGCTATAAAACAACTATAGCCTAGTGTTGAGTTCATTCTCTGGCCATTTTTCAAACGCAGTAAATGTAGGTGAGCATAATTCATCCTAATCCTGCATGAGCTCCTGCTCAGTGTGTGACAGACAGACAGCAGCCCAGAACACACACACACACACACACACACACACACCTTGAAGTGTGTGTCTGTGGTGGAGAGAGACAGAGAGAGAGAGAGATTTCACAGGTAACTGGATTACGTGGGCACATAATTGATCCATTTGGGGGGAAAATGACGGAGCTCTAAGCTTTGGAAATGGAGTTTATGAAACAGCCATTCGTAAATTCAAAGGAATCAATATGTCAATTTTATTACATCTTCAGGGCAGATGAGTTTTAACAGAGCCCTGTCTTATTTTCCATGTGTGTGTTTCACACTACAGGTCCTGGGTGGCTGTTTCTCTTGACATGGGTGTTTTATTGCACACGTGAGCGGCTCGTTCTGTCCAGTGTGACCGTCTGCAGAAGAGCGGCCAGAAAAAGATGTTTGATGCATCGGCCGTGAGAACGGTCTCTATATGCCGGAGCCTTTTAGTGCGTCGAGAAAAGACAATAAAGCATTCCTCGCTCGTCAAGCCATCCATTCATAATGCAGGAAAGTGGAGTAAGAGCATTTCTGCATTTTCATCAGTAAAATATTCACATTTCATTTACACCGTCGCGCAGCCCAACTCCGTTGTATTACTCAGCCAAGCTTCTGCTCTAATTTAAATGAATTATGCAAGCGAAAACTGATGCAAACAGACAGAAATGCAACGTTCGCTGCGGTGTTGCTTTTGTGCTGTCGAATTAAAACAGAGCACGAGAAAGCAGGATCCTAAAACCTGAAGAAGAAGAGCAGGTGGTAAAGAGGGAGGCATGCAATTACTCGGCCTGGTTTGCTGGCATTTGTCGAGCACTATTCTACTAGTTCATTTTCCAGCAAGTAAACAAGCAGAAGTTGGTGATGCTTGCATTTTTAATTCTGCGTTCTCTTGCTCGCTCACTGACTGACATCTGCTATCAATGTTTGGCAGATGTGTGCGAGGAACGCCCGATTATCCACCCCTCGCCCGCAGAACGGATGACTGCTCGGCCAGATCACGTTTATACGCACATGTATATGTATGCGTCTGCTGAATTAATTACATATGTTAGCATCATCTTCTCATTCTCAGATGAACGTGTCGCTCTTTCACAGCGGTCACTCCACTGTGATAACGAGAGCAGATACTCCAGGCCTGAAACATCACGACACACAAAGAGTCGGATCTGGATCGTATCGCCGAAGATCAGATCTGCCGGCGTTTGGTGTTTCACGTCGGATTGTTTGCTGTCTGTTCTCAGATAGACATCAGTCGCTGCTTTCCCTCTCTTTCAGACGGCACAAAGACCTTATCGTGGATTATTCTCTGGAAACGAACACATCACACGCTGAGAGACGAGACTCTTCCAGACTCTTGGAAGTTTGACAAGAGTCCGAGGCCCGTAGAAAGCGAGCATCCCACTTGAAATCGCTGTAATGTCTCAGTTGTCGAGTTGCTTTCTTGACAAAAACAAAAAGGCTCCTGGAATGACAGATGATCCTGTGATGATACAAGTTAGAAATAACAACATGAACTGAGCTTTGACACTAAAAACAATTGTTGTATATTGCACAGAGATTCAAAATACTCTATTAAAACAGTGCTCAGATTTGCTCAATTTTTGCAGATTTCACAATCCAAGTCTCCATATGAAAATCAATATCTCAATATGAAATCTTTCATATAAAAAGATCTAAGCTGCACAGAGGGAAAAAAAACATATATATATATATATTATATTATAATTTATTGTTATATTAAATATAGCATTGAATCAGAATTTGCGAATACACAGCAAGTAAAGGACTGAATTATACAGTACAAATTGAAGTAGAAAGACTAAAATAGTATTTTGTTGTACTCTTTGTTAATTTTTGTTTGATTTACAATTACATTTTTTTTCAGTGTATCCATGTTCATTTTAAAACTCTGTTAAATCTCTGTTACTGTCTGACAACTATTGACTCAATTGTCTCTATTTTTGTCTCCTAAAATCCTTGATGCTTATATGAAGCATCACGTACACCATCAAAGGGAAACTCTGAGTGATAGCATGCACCTCTGGGGGCGGATGGTAAAGTGTGTGTGTGTAGACGCTGTTGGTCTAGTGTGTGTAGGCTGGTCTGTGTTCTACTGTACTCTTGTGAGTCGTCAGTAACACGTTGTACAGATGAAACACTTTTTTTTTCTCACATGGAGCAGAATGAAGTGTGTTCCCCTCCCTCCGTCTGTTGACTGGTTTCAGTAGCTGCATCTCTCACAGATTGGCGTGTCTCCTCTCTGCGTCACTATGAGCCGATCCATGACTGACTTCACACTGATAGTACAGGCCTGTCATTATAGTACCACTGTATTACGATGCCCAGGGCTGGATTTTGCAGTATATTTCTGTTCTAGTCCGATTAAGCCAACAAAAAGAAGAAAAAATGCATTTTAAGGAACTGAATTCAAAAGAAAGTTTATTGTGTTTAAGTGGCAATTCTGATTTCTTTTCTTTTTTTTAGCTTTTATTATTTTTTTTTACATTTAACATAAAAGCTTCCAGCAAATGCATGAATGTAAATGCATGACAGTGTTCACACACACACACACACACACACAGGTTGTGTTTTTATTCATGTGTGTCTGTATTCGTCCGTGTCGAATACCTCACACTTAATTACTATTTATTGAAAGTCCCGCTCATCCTCTTTTATCGCTCCTCTAAATAATTTCCACAAATAAGAGGGATTCGGGAAAGAAAAATTATTGTGTTTAAGTGGCAATTCTGATTTATTTTATTTTTTTACATTGAATAATAATTATTATTATAATTAATATAATTGAATTTACTCTTAATTTAATTTAATTTGCTTTTCTTAAAGTTCAAATAAATGAAAAATAGAAATAATGGCCTGGCAATTAGCAGGATTTTATTTTATTTTATTTTGTTAAAATGTTTTGTTATGATTTTAGTTTTAATTTTAATTATCAGTAATAAACCTGGTGAAAAATAAAATCATCATCACATCATATGCGGGGTGCACTGCGTAGACTAAGCCAGTTGAGATTATAGTGTGTGTGTGTGTGTGTGTGTTGTAATTGTGTCTCAGGGTGGAGATGCTGTAGACCTCAGATGTGGGTTAAATGCAGATTGAATGAGAATCAGACAGTGATAATTATGGTGTAGTGTCCAGGGGTCAGTCGAGACGCTCTCCTCCTGCTGTCTGTCTCTCTGTCTGACCCACTACACACCTAAACACTGCTTTAGCCTTCATTTGCATTTCTGTCATCTGCTCATGCGTGTCATTCAGGAGATTGTTCTCTATTTTCACCTGCAGGATCATAAAACATGAACAAATCCCACAGATGCATCTAGCTTTGAGACTTTCTCTCTGTGGCTCAGAGTTGTATTGTCCGTCAGTGTTAAATGTCATCTGGCTGTGAGATCTCTCTGTGAGTTTTTACAACAGATATAGACACCAGATTAATCAATACCCTCTCTCTCTCTCTCTCTCTCTCTCTCTTTCTCTCTCTGGCTGCTGATTGGCTGTGGATCCGTTCTCTTCAAATCAACAGCAGGTAAACTGATTTTAATATTCATCCGCTTCCTTTATATGCACACAAACACAATGCAGGTGTTGCAGAGCTTTTTTCATTTTATTTTATTTTTAGTTAAAGTCTTTGTCATTTTATTCTTTAGTCTATAGGTTTTAAGTTTTGTTTGTTTGTTTGCTTGTTTATTTTGTTTTAGTACTCCAAATTAAACTGAACTAAAATGAGAAATGTTGCCATAGCTGAAATAAGTTTTATTTTATTTGTATATTTTTAATGTTCTGAATATTTTTATATCCATCCGCTTCCTTTATATATATATATATATATATATATATATATATGCACATAAACACAGTGCAGGTGCTGCGGAGCTCGTGAGTTTGTCCTGTAACTTTGAATGCATGTGGATAAAAGCTTCCAGCAAATGCATGAATGTAAATGCATGACAGTGTTCACACACACACACACACACACAGGTTGTGTTTTTATTCATGTGTGTCTGTATTCGTCCGTGTCGATTACCTCACACTTAATTACTATTTATTGGAAGTCCCGATGAAAGACTCCTCTTTTATCGCTCCTCTCAATAATTTCCGCACATAAGAGGGATTCGGGATCCTGCGTCTCAGCTTCCACCCATCAAAGTTTAATCGAAGCCGCATTTTAGTTTTTGAATAAAGAACACTTAAAAAATTTAGATGCAAATTATTCTGCATTATTCATGCTCTCCTCGTCCTTGTAGATTTAAACATTTGCGAGGCCACCTTGATTTGAGTCATTACCTCGACTCGGCTGTTCCGTCATGAATAAGGTATTTCCTACAAGTACAGCACAGCCTGATGAGCTTTTAAAGTGCCTTTACACTCCTTCTGCGCAGCGCGCATGAGCGAACCGAGCGAAATCCGTCTCAGGTGGTGAATCCTGACAGGAGAGAGAGACTCTTTTCTCGGCGAAGTCTCGGATTGCTCTCCTCTTTTCGGGAACGCATGCAACTTTACCTGAAAGCCAGAAGAGATCCTCAGAAATAAGCCAGCTTTGTGTGAGCAAACTGCTCAATTTGTGCTCCCTTTGTAGTGACGAGGGGTGAAGAGCCCTCGAGAGGCACATCTGAACGCCTGGGAGAGAGACAGACAGTTCTTTTTAATTACTCGACACAGATTGTCGCTGCGCTCGCGATCCCAGATTATTGACTGTTACCTGTACGGACTGACACGTGGGATCAATTGTAATTTGCTTTAGCGTCTCTTCAGATGTGGCTCGAGGATTCTTGAACACATACACACACACACAAACACAGAAGATGAAGCGGTGATGATATGATTTGAAACATCCTGGCTCTTAGCATCACTTAAATCTACCTCGCAAGAACAAACCGGAGTCTTTAAATTATTCCTTTTCATCTGCACGCAAACAGCCATAACATGATGAAATCTGCGGATCCCAGAAGCTTTTGCTATTAAAGTCTAAAGCGCAAATCTGCTGTAATGAAACCGTTGTTTGTTTGTTTGCCGAGAGAGAAAACCTGAGAGAAAGAGAGAGAAAGAGAGCGTTCCTGTGGCCCCTGCAAGAAAAATAAAGTAGTTGACACAGTGTCTCGATCATCTTTACTACCCGCTGGAAGAATTAATATTTAAACATTCTAATAATGCGGCTTGCCTTGCATGCACTTTTAAGCAAAGCAACAATATTTTTCACCTGGGGTAACACAATGATTTTTCATCCTGCTGAGTGCAATTTCCCTTTCTAATGCGTCTGTGGAGCTCCCACCATTGGGCAGGCCGACTTTACTCTTTATTATTTCCCACTGAAAGACAAAAAAATATTCATAGAGGTAAATATATTGAAATGAATTTTCGTGTCCATGAGCAAAGAAGAGCTCAGACTGCCGTCTCCAAAGCGGTGTAATGATTGAAAAAAAATAAAAGACCTTCTGCATTATGGGAGAAAGGGTGTGGAAAAATCTAAATATACATGCGCTGAAATCGTCTGCTATTTGCATATCCATAAAGCCGAATATCTAGCACTTTCCTTTTCTTTATTTATTTTCCCCACAATCTCTCCAGACAACAGGGTGTCAAAAAAAAAATAAGATTTTGTTTAAAAAAATGCGCATCACCTGGTGCACGGTTTTCTCTTCCTCTCTTTTGCCTTAAAACCGAGCTCTTTGAAAAGCCACTAAACAGGTGATGCACCTGCAACACGATCACACATCCCAACAAACAAACCGAAAAGAAACGACGTATAAATATGAGTGTAGATATTCCCGGTGGAGTCCAGCAGAGCGGATGCGTGCGGAGATCTGCTGTGTGTCACAGAAAATGGATTCCTGAAGCCTGAAGCCTTTGTAATTGATCACGAAAATTAATTGTTGAGTTGTGTGGGCAAATTGAACGACATAAATAAGAGTTATGATCTCCTCTTCGGTTTATGTGTAGCTGTATAGTTGAAATAGAAAGATGCTGTGTGTATCTCTGACCTGCACTAGTGCTGGAAGACAGTGAATATGTACAACATACTTGTGGTTTGATAAGCTGGTGATATACATTAAAGGTGCCATGTGTCATGTCTGGCAAAAAAAAACAAAACACGAACACTGTTGAAAGATACAGTAGGCTACAAATGACCAAAATGTATTCCTCATACATAATATCGATCAATCAGTGTTTTTTTATCAACGTTAAGAGGTCAATAGGGCTGATAGGACTCTCTGTATGTTTACAGCATTAGCTTCTTAACATCAGCTTGGTAGAGACGGGCTTTGGTAGATAACAGGATCGGATCTGTGGGTAAGTTATAGCTAGCTAATTATCAAACACATCTACGGTTAGCCATCGCTAACATTAGCACGTTTATCGAACAGCCTTCGATACATTTCTATGTTATAACTTCCCGAAAAACATACACAAACATATAAAACAAACTACTAGCGAAATACTAACAGCATCTAACTTACCAATCCAAAAGAAATGTTGCAAGTTCGGAGTCGAACCTCATTTCTTTCAGGTCCATCAGTTGTCTCCAGCGATTGAAAGCAGTGCCGATGTTTACTCTGGTTCGGCTCTTTTTCTTATCGGATTTGATTTGTGTTTCCGAGCGCGGTTGTTTCCCTGTAGCGGGTGGTGGTCTTTTGCCAAGGGCTTAAGTTATCCTTCCGCTCTCTTCCCTGAACTGAAATGAAGTAGTGGGCTGTACTTTCCACACGATTGACATCAGGTTCAAGTACGCCCACAAGCCGTGCGAGTTATTCGTGTATTGCAGGTTGGCTGGTGGTTATGTTGCCCGCATACCGCCTCCCATGGCCGAAACTGGTATTACGACACCTGTCGGGCCGTGGCTAGAAATGCTAATGCTAATTAAGGTTGATATCTCTGCAGCACTATAACTTGACATTTTTTTAATGACATCATCGCCCTTATTTCTTCTCATTCTTTTGATGAGTGTAGGTCATTTTTTGGATATTTTTACCTCACTTTTTACACATGGCACCTTTAAGCAACACTGTGAGAAAGAGAGCGGGAATACAGATTAAAAGTGAATGCATGAATTAATTAATTTTGTATTTAAACTTCAGCTGAAAAAAATGCATTAGATTTGTTTGAATTCATTTTAAATCAGTTTAAGTGAACTGATTCAAAAACACGATTCAGTGATTAATTTGCGTCATGCATAACTGTACATACTTTACATGCGGCATTTTCATGTATTCTTTTTGATATATGTGCATAAATAATGATTTTTGTTTTTATGTATCATATTGGTGCATGCAATGATTAAATATAATGAAGTAGGTTCACTTATGTATCAAGATTTACACTAGTCAACATCTGGATCAAAACCTTTCATCAAAGTCGTTCTAAAACCAAATTGCATTCTTGTCTTAGGACAACTTTGATGAACTTTTTTGATCCACTTCAAATGTTGACTAGTGTAAATAAAATATCTCCAAAAGTATTAAATGTCAAGTCCTTCTCTGCGATGTGAACGTTTCAGTGCAAATGCAGGTGGAAATGTACCCCGTCAGCCTCTCATGTCAAACCTCCGGTGAGCTTTACTAAAGCACACACATATAAGCTTTTATGCACTTATTGCTCTCTAGAGCTCTTCAAAGAGATGCATTTTTTCCTGCGACGTCTCACCTGATTGAAATCTAGCAGCTGCTGCGCTTCGTCTCTCATCTGTCGAGGTGGGAAAGAAACAGACGATTAGTTTCCACTTCACTCTGTTTAATACTAAAGGGGCTCTGACAGGGCAAGGGCAACAGCCTCGGGTTCATCTCTACCCCACGGCAAAATAGAGCAGCGCTGCTGGCTACACACACACACACACACACACACACACACACAGGTGAAACCAGAGATGGGATGTAACACTAGAAGACAGATTAAAGCAACAGATCACTGAAAAACAAACCTCCTCATGTTGTATGAGACATTAGACTCATCTGTGGAAGATGAAAAGAGATGTTTAGCAGAATGTTCGTGCTGCTATTTTACATATACAAATGATACAATGAAAACCTGTTAATTGATTAGTGGTTAAAGTTCTCAAAAAACGACACCTATAAATACAATTATAATGATTATAACTGTATTAGTTTCCCCAACAGCGTAGGATCATTCTGTTGTTTTGAAATGTGTGCTTTTGGCTTAAATACTTGAGCTCTTTAAAGCAGGACAGTTTCTGATTGCTTGGTTTTTATTGTTCATCACTTCATCAAAAAAAATCTACCTGAAAGTGATTCAAATGAAATTGTAAAAATGTCTTTTTTTTACTCTAAAAAAAATTGCAAAAAAAATAAATAATAATAATAAATCCCAGAAAGGTTCTGTTTAACATTCTGCTAAACATTTCCTTTTGTCTTATGGGTTTGCAACATGGTCTCATTTTTGGATGAGCTGGCCCTTTAAGGCTTCGGTGTACTCACAGTCTGTCATCTCTGGAGAAGCTCTGTGTCTCACTCTCTGTTATAGTAATATGGAGAGGCTCTGGAACACCTTTTTAAAACTTAATTGATTCTTTTAAAGCAGCGGCCCGCGGTGACACACTGCATTATGATCAGGAGAGTAGCAGTCGGATGGAGCGGCCTGTCCCTGTGTGTCGCAGGGAATTACTCTGGACTGCTGGGAATGTGGGTTAGATGGATGGGGATTTGCTGTGGGTTGGTCCAGATGACATTCAAACAATTAGATAAACTCGTATCTAATTTAAGTCCGACTGACAACAGCGCTGCACTGGAATGCATCACACATGTGTGCGGAATGTTTGTCTACCTTTCTTACATTGTGTGTGTGTGTGTGTGTGTGTGTGTGTGTGTTCATGTCCATCTGGTGTAAATCAGTCAGACTCATCATTGCACACATACATCATTAATTGAAACTCAAAGCTTGAGTTAGACACCTCAGGAAGGCACTTAAATCTTTTTGTGTAACTGTGTTTTGTTGTGATAATTACAAAAATAAATAAATAAATAAATAAATTTCATAATTTGAAAGTACAATTATCTAAATCTTTAAATTTCAAGAATGTTGTTTTTGCTTAAAACAAGAAAATCACTTTTTTTTCACAGAACACTATTTTCTTTATTTGTAATTTTTCTTTTTAAATAAATATGGCAGAGCAGCTAAGGTCAGAAACATTTGAGTTCACATTGAGATATCTCTGAATTTCGATGGCAGACTGAGCACAGATTTGCAAGAAACATCTTTTTTGTTTGTTGTGTTGTTTTGTTTTTTTCACTCCAGTAAATGTTCCCCATGCATCAGGAGATGTCAGTCTAATGTCAAGTGAGTGAGAGGCTGTATTTTTTTAGATAGTTGAGCTCAGATTGAAGGACTCAAGAAGAGGTATACGTGTGCTAATAAAGACACGCTCTCTGAAGCATGCACTCTTTCTGAGCGTGAGTTTGAGACCGCAGCGGACGGCGGGTTACAAGACGCTCTGAATGAGTGACAGAGAGCCGCACGCTTCAGAAAACACAGAAATAAAACCAGAGAAGAGGATGAGTCGAGACTGCAAACGCAAAGCCGTCTCTGTCTCTACGTACAGTGACCTTGATAATTGTGATGGTCATTAAAATAAGTGCTCATTATTCTTCAAGGTGCGTCTCAGCATTACACTGATCAATGTGTGTCACACACACACACACACGCTAATGAAACCTGTTATTGTGATTGCATCCTGCACCGTCTTACCCACCAATCAATATTAACAGCTCGTAAAAAACTGTGCTGAAGAGATTAGCCGCAGAAATGAGCAGAGATACTTAAACAAAGTGCATTGCGCACAGGGAGAGTTTAAACCTCACGTGATGGAAAGATGCAGTGTGTGTGTGATTGAGTCTGACTCGCTCCAGAACAGAGAAACTCACAGATGAGTGTGAGAATATCACATTAATAAGAGCAAAACAGCTGTTTTCTGTGTGAATCTGTGTTAAAGTGTCATTTATTTCTGTGATGCTCCGCTGTATTTTCAGCATCATTCCTCCAGTCTTCAGTGTCACATGATCTTCAGAAATCAGAATAATATGATGATTTACTGCTCAAGAAACATTTCTGATTATTATCAATGTTGAACACAGTTGTGCTGCTCGATATTTCTGTGGAAACTGTGAGAAATTATATTTTTAAAGATTCACAGATGAATGGAAAGTTCAAAAGAACAGCTTTTATTTTAAATAATTATATTTTTGAAACATTATGAATGTCTTTCATTTTTGATCTTCTTGATGTATAAAAATATAAACCTTGCTGACCCCAAACTTTTTAGACGGCAGGGTTTATGTTAGTGTTAATACAATTTCAGTAAGTAAACAGAATTAATGTAGAAATTACTTTAACATTAATTTTGGAGTTAATGCAGACTTTATAGACTGGCTTTTATGAACGTATTTATCTCTCATCAGTAACAAAACCTCAAGTGTTGTTTGGATCATTTTACAGATGAGAATGTAAGTAAATACACTTGTTGACACACAAATATGTGACTTATCATGAGCAAACGTTTCAGTAGTGATTTCAGGATCCTGTAACACAATTTCAGCAGTCTGTATGGTACAGTTTATCGCAGTTGAAGCGAAGTTTCCTTGCAGAAATCAGCGCAGAGCGTCTCTGTTCTAAAACAAGGCCTGTAATTGTGCCAGTGACCTGATCTGTGTCTGCGCGCCGGAGAATCTGTAATTATCGCTTGTTAACCAGGACAGAGCACCTGCTACACTGAGAAAGGTTTGAAGAAACAGCGCTGGCAACCTCTAGAGCTGCCAATCAAGAGAGAGAGAGAGAGAGAGAGAGAGAGAGAGAGAGAGAGAGAGAGAGAGAGAGAGAGAGAGAGAGAGAGAGAGAGAGAGAGAGCACGTCTGAGCAGTTAAATGCGCGCTGTGTTTGCTCTGCTACAGTAGAGAGTAGTAGGCTCACATTGTTGGGTTGTAATGGCGCTCCTGCATTTCTGAGATTTGCTCATTATGCGGCGTATTAAAGGCGTGAGTCAGTAATCAACCCGCGCTTCAAGCCAAAGAGCGCCGCCGCTTCACGTCTCCCAGCAACAATGCGCGCTCCCACGAACCGCAGCGACCGGAGAGAGGGTTTAGTGAATACAGGACGGTCGTGTTTTATTAAGCGGGTCTGACACCGTTCACACGCAGCGCCGGAGAGCGCGTGCACCTGCCTGATAATCGCGAGCGTTCAGATGTGTGTCGACACAATGAGAAACACACCGGTATTCATCTTTCTGAAAGAAGAAGGAGACAGAATAGAGAGGTGTAAAATCACTGAACGGAAACAAGATACTACCGAGAACATGACACATCACTCACATTTTATCTTTGTTCTTTTCTTCTTTTTTTCTGGCCTGCTTGCTGAAGTTGAAGTCTCTTCTGCTCACCAAGGCTGTGTGTATTTGTTTAAAAATAAACAGTACAAACAGTAAAACTGTGAAATAATCAGTGCTATCAAACGATTAACCTCGATTAATCGCATCCAAAATAAAAGTTTTTGTTTACAATAACATTTGTTTTTTTATGTTATGTTAATACATTTATATATGGAATATCAATTATATTAATATAAATATATACATGGAAATATTTTCAATATATATATATATATATATACTGTGCTTGTGTATTTATACATTATGCATAATAAATATACACAGTACATGCAATTTTAAATATCTGTTTTCTATGTGAATATAATTTTTTTTTTAAATTTGTAATTTATTCCTATAATCAAAACTGTATTTCCAGCATCATTCCTCCAGTCTTCAGTGTCACTTAATCCTTCAGAAATAATTCTAATATGCTGATTTGCTGATCAGAAAAAAAACATTTATTATTATCATCAATGTTGAAAACACTGTGCTAACTGAAAGAACTGAATGGAAACAAGATAGAACCGATAACACAGCTCAGATTTTCTCTCTCCACTCGTCTTTGTTCTGTTTTCTCTGGCCTGCTTGCTGAAGTTGAACTGAAGCGTGTCAGACGTGGAGCCGAGAGATGGAGGTTTTAGAGGTTTTGGAGGAGATCGGAGGGCCGTGGGTTCACCTGTCAGAGCGCAGTGTGTTTGATGGCTTTACTGGAGGATGATGGGAGCGTTTAACACGCTACACACTCGTAACTGACAGATAGCGAAGCGTGATCCGTGACACAGCCGTGTTTGTTTCTTTAAATGACTGAGCACACTTAACATGGCCTGGACATGATCACCAGCAGGGTCATTACAGTTCACTAAAACTAAAATCAAAAAGCCTAAACCACAAGGCTTTAACCTTAACCCAACCCATGATAAAAAAAATAAAATAAAAAAAAATAAAAATTAATACAGAATATCTTAAGTGTATTTTATTTCAGCAACTTGCCAATGCAGCATTTCTATTTTTTTATTTAGTTTAACTCAATATACTAAAATAACTTAAACTGAAACACAATTTAATAACTATATGGAAACATATTTTATATATATATATATATATATATATTTTTTTTTTTTTTTTTTTAACAAAAAAAACTAATACAAATGACAAAAACAATGTAATTACTAAAACTTTCAAATAAAAATGCACACAAGTACAACAGGAAATCTTAAAGTAATTTTATTTCAGCTACATGTTAAAAACCGTTCTCATTTTCATTTACTTTGATGCTGATATACTAAAATAACTAATCTAAAACAACAAAGGTAACAACATTAGTTAACATGAGCTAGGAATGAACTGGGTTATGTGGTTATGTCACTACTGTAGTTACTGCATTAGCTCATATTACGGTTTGTGATTTTCTTTAGTATTAATTACAAATGCGATTCGAAGAAGTCCAAGTGAATGCTCCGAGATCAGGACTCGATCCGATCCCCTCGGGAACGCCGCCGCTGTTTAACCGTGTGACATGTTGTCATATTGGAGAGCGGCAAAAGAAAGAAAGAAATCAATTGGCAATTAAATGCTGCTCCTTGTGACGATGACAAAAGACATTTGGTGAGGAGAGAGAGAGAGAGAGAGAGAGAGGGAGGAGAAGGTAATGAAACTCTAATGACTATTCATAAGCGATTTGCAGGCCTCTGATCCAGCTGAGTGGAAGTTGTGCCCTCTGGTCTTAGAGTCTGTCAGCTCGGCTCTCCTCAACCCTTCCCTGACATCACCGAATTACCCAGCAGGCCCTGGGGCACGACTCGGGATGCCACTCTCTCACACATCTGCCGCTCTAAAGGTGCCACCTAAGGACAAAACAGCCAGAATCACCAAAGTGTAAATACCTGAAATTGACAAGAGCTGATACCTTTTCCCTCGCGCTCCACATCGCCTGCTTCTCTCGTCTTTTCATTCTGAGAGCGTCTTTTTTTTTCTTCTTTTCTTCCAGCCATTGTAACGCTGGGCTTTCTGCTTGCATGTGTGTGTGTGTGTGTGCGTTGAATTTTTGACCCAATACGTTACTTACTTTACTTACTCTGAGTTGAAATGTGCCAGGCTGTTAAAATAGACAAAGTTACACAAATTAGCTAGCTACAAACTTTTTATTGTGTCTTCACAAAGTTTCTGTGTGTACAGTAGACGTGTTTCAAACCCTAGCGAGTGCCCTTAATAGTCTTATTTTGAGTGTATAGCTAGCAAATTCATGTGCCACACATATAGTCCATAAAGCATGAATAAATAAATGTGTTGTTACTGAAAATAAAATGTGAACTGAAAATAACTGATATATATATAAAAATATATTATTATATATTAAATTATATTTACATTCTATTTTAAGTAACAATGGTTTAATGACATTTCTAATTTCCACGTAGTTTGATTAGAGGTACTGAAATATCTAAAACTGCAATTAAAATGTATAAAAACTATATAGAGATATATAAAAACTGACACAAAAATGAAAAAAAAGACAACAACAAAACGACTTAAACTTGGATATAAATTATTGCTTTGCTGAATATATTAGCAGTAGTAGTAGTATACAGGAGATTTCTTGTTAATTACAGCATAATAAAAGTAGTCACTTAAGTAGTGCACTATAAATACTGTATCTTTAAACAACTCTGCTGGCTCTGCCACCATTTATTTTTTTCTTCTTTTTTCATTGAGCTGGTAGCAATGTATTTTGGGTTTGTGTACTCCACGGACTCAGATTTTGGCCAAAAAGAGCATGCAAGGCAGCAGGCGGTGTAATACGCTCACTAGTGTTTGTACGAGAGCTGTAGACTGATCTCATATTCATACAGTATGAATTAATCTAGATAAAAGCTACATCAAAACTAGAGCGGTCTCATTATAGTTCCCGTTTCCACCCCTGCGTATCGACTGCGGTGTGGGATATTCTGGACTCGTGTGGTCAGAACCGGACCTGGACAGATGTGCCGTGACACTTTTTCAATCGTACCAGTATAAGTGACTATATGTCATGTAAAAGCTGGAGTTAGCTGGAGCGGTTGCTGTTTTTCTTTTTTCTTTCTGGCAGCTGGGGCCGGTTTGTTCTGACCTCCAGAATCAGGGGAAGCTCTGAAGAATAAAACCGTTTCGGCCCAGTTTTCCTTTTCTCCCCAGAGTCCGAATTCATTTCGGCTTTCTGTTTGTCTGCTGGACCGTAAATCTCTTCAAGATCCTGTTTTAAAAAAAAAAGCTCCTCGGTTCCTTCTTTTATTTTGGAATAATCGGCTCTTTAAGGAGCTGTCAGTCTGGTCAGTCAAGAGCAGAGATCTGAAACATCAGGACCATATGACGCCCACTGGGCCGCTGACCTCTGACCCATTTCATAGAGGAAAAAAAGGTGTGGATGTGCTCTAACTCAAGAGCTTTACAGCCACCATCACTGCAGTGTGTGTGTGTGTGTGTGTGTGTGTGAGTGTTGTTTATCAGAGCTCCAATATCATCAGCACTGAACTGCCAAAATCCAGACAACAAACATGAAAGATCAGCAACGTGTGTAATACAGTTTCATAATATAATACTAGTTTTATAATATAAAATAGCATATTATAATACTATCTATGTATTGATCAATTGTATTTATTACATGTAAAGATGGCTTTATATGCACATTTGTTGAGCATATCCTATTAAAACAGAATGTTACGAAATTACACACACACACACACACACACACACACACACACACACATATATATATATATATATATATATATATATATATGACAAAATACTGAACGATATTAATCCCCCCATTTGAATTCATAAAATCTTTTATATTTATTTAATTTGAATATTTTTTTTCAAAGATGTTTAGTAATTATTTAGATTTGTATGTATATTGTTTGTGGTGATGTTTGATAATAATAATAAATGATGTAAGGCATAGTTGTTGCAGTAGTGGTGGGACTAGTGCTGATAATTCGTCATTAGTGCTAATGAAATATTTGCGGCTGTAGCTGATGAAGGTAATGATGGGACAATGGCATCTATCAGCCACAAGTTTAATTAGAGAACTGAAGCATTACGCTCAAATATTAATGATGCCGACTGTATTTATGAGCCCTGCACTCATATCTGCCACACAGTTTGACCAAATCTCTCTCTCGATGTATCCCACAAGCCCTCGGGGCCAAAAACAGACCCTCACCCCACATCTCACACACACACTCAAAGATTTTGTGTGTGTGTGTTTCTTGTCTGTCCTTGTAAGAGAATCTAAAGTCTGTCCGGTGTTCATTAGTCCTATGTTTAATTCACAAACTCATTTTCTGGCAGAGAAGTTGTGTTATATCGTGCATATAGTCACTCTGCTGTGTGTCGTATCTAAAAACACTCTTTATCGGTGACTATATCCACAATATCATGTCACTGTGAGCGTCTAGTTGCCTGAAAGCAGTACTGAATAGGATACAGCACTCCTGGGCCAAATAAACACAAACAAACTGTACTCTATAAACCATAAAACAGACATTTATATACATGCATCTCATAATAATGAGTTCTTATAACCTTATTTCATGAAGAGCCGTTTCTGAAGGCAACAGGCCTCATGTAAACACGTGTGTTTGTGTGTGTGTGTGTGTGTGTGTGTGGGCTGGTCCTCTGCAGAATCCCAAAAGGTTTTGCTCTCTTGTTCTGATCATGGCGTAGGCAGAAGCCTTAGAAACGTGATCTATGCTCACACACACACACACACACACACACAGCGAGAGGGCCGATGCAGGTGGGGGTTTACTGATGTATTGATTTTTATGATGGTCTCTCAGCATATCAGTCTTTGTTTAGCCAACGTGGCCTGTAAATATCCAGCACTAACCTTCACGATGAAAGTTAACACACATTCGACTTAATCTTCTATGTCTCTTCCTCCCCCTCACTCTGTTCATCTCTGCTCGACTTCTTTTCACTGGTGTTTCAACCCTGCTAGTATTTTCTCTACGAGTATTTTGCAGTTGGTCTATGATTTCAGAATGAGCGCGTTTAGATGTTCCTGCCAAATACAGTGCAACAGCACGCATAGATCCGTTCGCTGACTGTTCGACCTTCTTGAGCTCAGAATGCCCAGTGAATCCTACAGGAATTCATGATTGGAGAGGTCATACAAGGTCAAGTGCAACACCTGTTACATTCCTTCTGTGTTTGCATGCTTTGCGTTTGGCAGATATACAGTACATTCAAGATATACGTTTGTATTGGAATAAACTTTTTTTTTTCAGTTATGCAGTAGGAGAACTATTTAGAAGAACCACCTTTCAGTGAACAGCGCTTAATACACTAATTTATTGACTTATAAATAAAGCTTCTTTGGCAGGTGGTTTCACGAAGAAGGTCTAACATCCATGGAATCACTAAAGGTTTTATTATAGTGCAAACAGGTTCTTTAGATTATTAAAATGCTTTTCACACTAAACACATATTGTTGTTTTTAGAACTGTTAGCTGAAAGGTTCTTTGAGGAGCCAAAAATGGCATTGCTGCATTTTTAAAGCCTTAAAGCCTTTATCAGTGTAGAACCATTTTTTTCCATGGATGTTAAAAGTTCTTAAAAATAAAGGTCCTTTATTGGCACATGTGGTTTCCACTGCATAAAAGGTTCTTTATAGTGGGGAAATGTTCTTTAGATTATTCAAATCTTCTAAAAAATGGAACTGTTTCACTGAAAGCTCCTTTAGGGAATCTGGTGTCCATGTGAAAAGAAAAAAAAACCTCTAAATTTGTAATCTTTATTTTTGAAAGTGTCTTTCAATGCAAATGATGAATATTTATTTTTTAACAGTGTATGCATGTTCCCAGGAAATCGAACCCACAACCTTGACATTACGAGCATCAAAACTGTGGGACATCATTGTCTTCACTTCCTTTTGCATTTCAGTGCACTTTGATAAAAGCAGGTTTATGTTTTGTTCTCCTGCGATCTGAGGGCCGGCGGTCCCTCGTGGTTTGGTTCAGAGCGCTGACAGGAAGCCTGAGGGGCTGTTGACTCACAAATCCCTGCCGAACGGAGCTCGGAGGAAAATAATCTGACCTTCTAATGTTACAACACCTCCAATTTCCTCACTTCTGTCTGCCGCACATCTCTTGTTCTCTTAAACGGGCCACATGGGTTCATTCAGCTAATCAGATCTGTTCCTCAATGAGTCTGATCACATCTCTGGGCCAGTCTTAGTGACATGTGATTGTGTGGATGCTCATGTTTCAGATGGTAGTGACCCAATTTGCATGGTTCTACAGTATGGATAATATCACTCAAAAAGCATGCATGGATGCACAAAAAATATATACATATTGCTTCTTCTGCAGTTTGCAGAATTATTTTATCAGTTCCTTTAGTTTTTGTTGTTGTTGTTGACTACTTATTTGCAGGGTAATTATAGTTAAAGTAAAATTCGAACAAAAATTTATTCATAACATTTTTGTTATTTGAAATAAAATAAGCTGAAATAAAATTCCTTAAAACTTTTCATTTCAGTTAGTGTTATCATTTATCTTTTTTTTTAATTTTAACTTTATGTGCTAAAATAACTAAAACTAAAATAAAATTCAAAGCCAAAAAAGACAATTTATTTAATATTAAAATAAAATAAATATGAATTAAAACTATAATAGTATATCAGTGATATTAAAATTACTGCTTAATTGATCAGACTACAATGTTTAATAATGCATTTTTAGACGATGGACTTTATGCATTATCATTTATGCATTTATTCTTAGTGGCCACTTCAACTTCTGATAAGTGTATGGACATTGTGAGAAAAAATAAAGCTCTAAATTAAATCCTGAGTAAGTGAAGTAACACGACATGCAGTATACATGGGTTATGGACATTTAGCAAGCTAGTATTGTATTCTGAACGCAGTCATTGTGAGTGTTAATGAACCGGACAGTGCTGTCTAACAGTCTGAGAATTTCCTTCATGAGGAAAAGTAACATTTCTCTGTTCATCTTGTCTAGAAGTTTGAATTATTCAGATATTCAGGAAGTCTTGCTCCTGTTCTCTATCTTTCACCCTCTTTAGTGAGTGTGTGTGTGTGTGTGTAGCTGTACAAACTAAAATTGCTTCATCATGCTAAAGTGAGGTGAGCGTAAATTATTTAGTTAAACCTGAGGAAATCACTCCTCTCTCTGGGAATTTGTGTCAGTGTAGGCTGCTTAAATTTCAGACAGATGGACACTTTCTCTCCCGCTTCAGGAGCGTGTGTGTTTTCAGTGCAAAATAATGAAATAAGGACAAAAACCGACAGTGAAGATCCAATGTGAGGAAGCGCTGTCAGAATTCACTGTAGTGAGTCTGTAAAACACTTTAAAGTTGAGGGTATTTATTTGCATATGATTCGACACAGATAAACTGCACAGAGCTTGTAAGCGTGCAAACACACGCCGCGGTGGTTGTGAAGTGTCGTGTTCAGATGCTCGTTCATGACGGCTGAATGCATGATTCCACTTGATTTTCCCAGGAACAAAACAGCATGATAAGACGCTCGTACCTCGAACCTCTCTGCCCTTACTCACACTGAATCTGTCGTTCTCTTATCTCTCACCTACAGCTCAATGCCTAATACAATATACCCTGCAGACCCACCTCCCTCTCTCTCTCTCTCTTTGTTTTTAATTTTTACTCAGGTTAACCACTAATACTGTAACTCACACTCTTAACACGTCTAGTTTCTCATGTAAATGATTGCATTTATTTGTTTTTAAAAGCACTTTTGTTCAGATAGTGCTAGTTCAGAGTAGTCCAAATATTTGTATATGTGTGTTTCAGATATATATATATATATATAAATATATATATATATATATATATATATATATATATATATATATATATATATATATATATATATTGGTATAGTTGCAGTGACCCAATATGGATAGTACTACAGTGCCATAAAATTAAATTTTAATACCACTGAGCCTTTTTTGTTGATAATATAAGTCCAGAAATCATGCATGGGTGCATTCTTAAAAATCCCTAACAAAGTAAGCTTTAAGAAGCCAGACAGTATGTTTACTTTTATTGGGTGGCAGTAAATCTAATCTCATACAATAATTATGATGTATTGTTCAACACTATTCCGAATAGTTTGTTTGTATAATCATCTCCAAGCTTTTCAGTAATCAGTTCCTCTTACGGATCTCTTTTCACAAGACAGTGAGGACGCATTTAACGCATTCATCAGCCTCATGAATCCTAATTTTATTTATTTATTTATTTTTAATGTACATTTATAATGCTATAATTTGTATTATATCACCTTTGCATCCAAGGTCAGTTTTTTCAACCACCATTCAATCAATTCATCTGAGATAAATTCAAGTCTCTGCCTACATCCCCATCTCTCTTTATTGCATATTTTGTTTTGGAAATTATAAATTAATATTATTTCACTTTTGACTTTCAATTGTAAGTGTGAATATTTACTATACATTTTATATACTGCATTCGGAAGTCATATTTATAATAATACATATTGAAATAGTTTTTTTTGCTCAACCCACCCATTCTATTCAGACCAAAGTCACTTGAATACATTTTCAACTTCTTAAAACTCATACACAGGAGGACTTGAAGGCAGCATAAGCCTTGTAAACTAGTTAACATGTCACATGAAATAACAGAGTGGAACCCGTGTTTTCTGTGTTGGCGTTGGTGAGAGTTTAGGTCACATTTTCATGTGTGTTTTCAGAAGGAATGAAGCGCCGGGTGCTTGGCCCAGTGGAGGGAAACAGTTTCTCAGGGCGAGAGATGATTAACTGTTATCTCAGCACGGATTTGACATGCGCAGCTCCGCTGACTCAGGTAGAGTCTGCGAAAGCTGCACAGGAAATGAAATTTCTCTCCCGTCCCATGACAGAGTATAATCCTCTCGACACAACCAGATTAGCACTGCCGCTAATTGGTGACAGCTTCCTCTTTGTCAACCTGTTTACTGTGTGTGCAGGTGTGTGCGTACATGTCTGATTTATTTTCAAGCCATTAGAGAATAAAGCCACGTTTGTGTAGTGCTAAAAGAAGCTGCTTTCTTATTTACTCTAATATCCAGGTTTTCACTGCAAAAAAAAAAAAAAAATAATAATAATAAAATAAATAAAAATTAAAACCCAAAACCATATATTGTGTTTTGGGACATATTCCATTAGGATTTATTAGTTTTAACAAGCCACCAATAGAATGAGACCAATTACCAGTAGAGACCCACAGGCATCATTACAGTTTCCATTAAAACCAATACAATTCCCATTATAACCAGTAAAACCATTAGAAATTCTGTGATGCTTTCTATAGGTTTTTTTTTTTTTCAACAGGGTTGTAAAGACGTGTAAATAGTTGTTGTTGATTCTATTGACTCTGGTAGAACAGAGGTTTTCCAGATCCCCAAACATCCCTGATCAGGAGCAGACAGTGTGTGTTTTACTTGGCGGGGAGGAGCTGTTTTCTTTTTTTCACATGAGACGCAAGGGAAACTCTTGCTTTTGTGCGTCTAATGGTCCATTGGCACCTTGAGTTCTGTAAGAAGCCAATTTGTAGCGGTGACAGAGCTAGCACGTGTGCGGTTAGTGCAAGGCTACCTAACCGCCTCGGTTCAAGCTGTAAAAGGCTGATTAGTTTCTTTCTGCCGTGCCGCAGCTGAGTTCCTGTCACCCACACGGCTTTCATCCTCTCACACCTTACACATACACCAGTACAGATAAGAGCCGCGGTAACAAACAGTTTCACACACACATAAACCAAAAAAGAAAGAAACCAGTCACAAATAAAAGCTTTCAGTATCAGCGGCCTTTCTGTGTGTCCTCTCACCTCACGGCTTTATCCTGCTTTTCTCCAGGTCCCCAGGTGGATGTCCGTCTCCGTCCTTTAGCCGAATGATGGAGCTCTGGGTTATTATGGGTGTCAGTAGATGCTCTTTAATAAAGATAAGCTGGTGGGAGGCCTGTGATACTGAAAGAACACTGTCCTTCTGAAAATAACAAAACAGCCAGTGGAGTCTGACAAATGGTGTACACTTTCTGTTTCAGGGTACATGTTCTCTTTATTTAATCAAATTGATAGATTTGTCTTTGGCCTGAGAAAGTATTTAATGTGGCAGTTACTCTTGAATAATAACAACCACATTCCAGTCATGAAAAAAAAAACCTTACCTAGTACTGATATATATTTCTGCTGCAGGTTTAGCAGTGGAGTAACTTAACTCCTGAATTACCGTGTTGGAAACACCATTATGTGTTTCCTCTGCTCTAATTAACTGTTTTGCATTTGTTAATGGTGATAGCGGGAGTGTATAGTTTGGATGAAAAAGTCTCATATGTACTGCTGAAAGAGAAGAGGTTTAATTATCAGCTCTGTGCTTAAAAGTCTCCGGCACATGGAAGTTGAGGAAAGCAGGAGAAGATGAAAGGCTTTTGTTAAAAATCTGAATAGTCCAGGTTTCCTGTGACCCAGTGAAGCCCCCGGCACAGACCAAATCATTCCCGTCTTCCTCTCTGATTCTCTCTATCTTTCTTTGAGACAGAAAAGTAAACCCTACCATCATTTGATTCTATGCCGAGATGGTGACAGGAAGCAGGAGGGGAAAACAAAAGACCTCCAGGGAGAGGGATGGAGTGAGAATTATCAGGTTGGTGATGGAAAGTGCCAGTTTGCCCGACTGCCTTTTTTCCCCATTTCAGCTAGAAGTCCAAATACAGTTTTTCTTAGCTCCGGCACAATCTGCACCCAATCCACCCCCCCCCCCTCTCCGTGATGACACAGTCTCGCGTCCTTCAGCGGGCAGAGGGGTGGGGTAATTAAAGCTTTCATTATTGTGTTGCTTATCCCTCTGGAAGGAGAAACGCGAAAATCCCCAAATAAAGAAAAGCGTGTATAAGATGATTATGGTGTGGTCTAAGCGCAGAAATATTGAGAGAAAAAATGGTTCCTTGCACTTTCTTAAAGCAGGAGGAGTGTGTTTATGGAGTTTGTTGGAGGATTAGATCCCTGTTGGCTTAGTTTGGAGAAAGCAAAAACTTAACAGTTTGGATTTTAGCTTGACTTCCATCTCAAAACTCTGTGGGGTGAATTTACTAAATATTTTGCAGCCCTTTTGATCATTTTTCAGTATGGCACAATCAACTTGAAAATGTATATTTTTCAATGCAAGTCACTTTAGATAATAATAATAATAATAATAATAATAATAATAATAATAATAATAATAATAATAATAATAATAATAAAAACACACTTAGAATGTGACCCTGGAGCACAAAAGCAGTAATAGCACATGTATATTTGTAGCAATAGCCAACAATACATTGTATGGGTCAAAATCATAGATTTTTTTGATTTATGCCAGAAATCATTAGGATATTGAGTAAAGATCATGTTCCCTGAAGATATTTTGTAAATGTCCTGCAATAAATTGTCATTATTATTATTATTATTATGATTATGATTATTCTTATTATCATTATTATTATTATTTACTTTTATTATTTTGCTCCCTCAGATTCCATATTGTCAAACAGTTTTTTCTCGGATTAATATTGTCCTATTTTAATAAACCATACATCAACTGAAACCTTATTTATTCAGCATGTCTCAATCTCAATAATAAATAAAAATAAAATAAAAAACCTTTTGACTAGTTTTGTGGTCCAAGGTCACAAATGCATAAATAGTCACTATCTAAGAACTGTCTTCAGCACAAACCATTCTATATGAATACGGATTTTGTATTAAAAAGTAAACAACATCGTCAATAGACACGTATCAATGTTAGTAAACCCCCACCCCCCATGTGCATTTTCAGGGTTAACAGACCAGAGTGGAAATTATTTCTGTTAGCACATTTCTGCAGGTTTATACAGACCGAATAATGAAGGCAGTGCTTAACAAAGACTTCCGGTCTGAATAAAGATCTGAAAGCAGCTGCAGGGAATTCAGTTCAGACAGGAAGTGCATCGAACGGCCAAGGAGAGGGAAACCTCTGACCCAGACACCCGTCAACTGTCTGGGAGAACACACGGATGGCTCGCAGGCGTAGACACAGCCCCGGTGTGTGCGCTTCTGTTTGTGTAGAAGCACTGAGAAAGTGGGAGTCCATAATCACAATAACGTGTTTAACACATAAACTAGCAAGAGACGAATTATAGCTGTCCGTGGCAACTGCGAAGAGGCGACAATTCAACTGTTCACCTTTTTCTCTCCACATCTGTCCTCATAATGACCTGTCTATTCTTCTGCTGTCTTGCCTTACCTCCATTTCTTCATTGCATTTCCCAATTAGGCTTGTACTCATTGTTAGTTTATTAGCAATGGCAGGGGCTCCACAAATGTGTTTGCTGATATTCACTTGTTAATGACCAAAATCAAACCCTATTGAACGGATACGCAGCTGTGAGAGGCCGCTAATAATAGCCTCTCTGAGACAAAAGATGAAGGAAATGGCATTACTGGGTGTAACAATAGAACGCCATTGGTACTCTTATGGCATGGCCTTTCATTTAGAAATTGTTTCCTTTTTAAATTCTTTGAGATGCCTGCATAAATCCCTGCACTCATCGGAAGCATTTCTGCAGGTCAAGAGCGTACATGTGGGAGAGCATCTGTGCACGCTCCCTCTGAAAGGTATTTCCACCTGAGGAAAGCCTTCCCCCCCACTTCTCCCTCTGCATTAGCGTGGTTTTAACGAAGTAGGTACTGTTCATTAGGGCAGAGGTAAGGGGGGAGTAAAAGTGAGAAGAACAAACAAGTCGAGGCATTTGTTCACAGTGTAATCTACACATCAATTATCCTGCTGAGCTAATTAGCACCTAGCTGTACCCCAGGTACCTGCACTCTCGCAAGAAACGGCTTTCATGCCTGTGATCAAAAGAGAACTGCTCAGAGGGAAACGCTCAGAGAACTGAGCCAGAGAGGTGGACAGGACATCAAAACTTCCACTTTTACCAACTGAACTGTGCTGCACAACTCTCTGTGGCCCCTCTGTACATCTAAAGAGAACAGGGAATGCTCAGTTATGTAAGGAACACACGTGCATTGTGATGCATCACTGGCAGAAAAACTGGAGCTTCGATGTTACCTTTACACTTAAAAAAACAAGAGTACTGTGGCAGAACTTTACACTTATGCATTAGACAGACTTGTTTTCCTTTCGTGATAGATCTTTTATTGCATATTGTGATGTGCATCTGAGTGTAGCAAATTACTGAAAATGAACAAATGTAGGACAGTGACTTGGTTGCATCAGTTGTGCATTGATATGTGAGAATAAGGGATGTGCATCTTATAGCTGAGGCGGATACGATACGCATCTCGATGCATAGCCAACGATACAATACATTAAATTTACATATAAAGCAGTTACCGATGCGATGTGATACAATTTACCCCTATTATGATGCAGTGTGATCCGATTTCGATTTGATTTAACACTATGCAAATCGATGCAATGGGGAAAAATATAATGTTATGCAATTCAATAAGGTACAGATAGTTCACTTTTATTTATTTGGTTCATTGTAATTATCTGGTAAACGATGCAGCTCTACCTCTTCCATGTTAATCTATTTTCTATTTGACTCTCAGGACATGCCTCGGTCTCAGTAGTATTATGATACGTCATATTCAAATAGAAGCAGTAGTGATGATCGACACAGTTTAGAGAGGAGAAATAAATCTTCATATACAATACTGGTAACAAAATTATTGGTCACTTTCTGAATAAAATATATATATATATATTTAGTGCATCTACTAATAATTAGGTAGAAATATTATTATTTTTTTTTTTTTATCAATGCAAATATGTTAGAAACGATGCATCGCGATACAATGCCAACTTATTTCAGATGCACACTTTTTTAAACTGATGTATCGCATCATTAACTTTTATGCCTATGCACCGATGTGAATCGGTGAATCTTACCATGCTTAGTGAGCATTATATGAGCCTTTCATTTAGTGGAGGCAGATGAGCATGAGCTTGCAGAAAAATGATTGGAGAAGTCCTGCATACATCACCAGAGAGAAGAACAAAGTTATTACACTTTAATTACAGGGTCTTTTTGAAACATATGCATAGATGAAATGTTTGCAATAACATGCATTTTGAAAATAGGTGAAATTTAATTTCATGACGACTTTTTTTTTTATAAATGGTGCTGTAATATAGCCGGTCAGCATGCATGTTGGGTTTTGTAAACTGATGTTGTATGCCAGGAAGTGTTGCTCTGGAAATTTTACTGTTTTTGTTACCATAGCATGACTTTATATAGTATATTTAAAACAAAGTCACTCGCCTCTTTTGAGTTCAGTATTTACTTGATTTGATTGCAATTTCTATATTAAATATTTGCAATATTTTTTTTTCAGATATAATCTATTATGCAGGGTAGGTCATTGTCTCAACGTTCAGCATATGAATATAAGCGTCTTTGTTATGCTAACGGCCTCCTTTCTGCAGTAAAGGTGCAGTGTGCTGTTGTGTTTAAGCGGCCCAGCTGAAGATTAGGCTTAAGAGAGGCGCATTTAGCATAAGAAAGCTTGGCAGGGGGTCCGCCAGCGTGCCGCGGGGCTGTCTGTCTCAGATCGTTATTTGGGTTGAGCTGCACGTGAGTCTTGTGTGACAGAGCGCGGGGCGATCGCAGCATCCATCTCTAATTAAACACATCGGTGTGTTTCTTAGGATGGCAGTGAAAAGGCAGGTGAGAGAACTCGAATGTCTTTCCGTGTGTTTATGCCTTGCATTAGTAATGCTTAGGGACGTTTACCAAGTCGAACTCGTTTCCAGAGCTAATCGATGATGGAATATTGTGTTGGTAAATGTGTGTAAAACGACCGGTTGAGTTAAACAGCTTGCTGCTGGTGATCATCAGCGAGCAAGGGTTAATTGGGCTGTGTAACTGTGTCAGGTGTGTGTGGGGCATCGGTGGCCCCGTTGGGCTCTTGGGGGCCCCTGTTGTCACCAGTGCCTCATTTGCTGATTGGAGAACGGAGGTAACAGGATGAAAAGGGGCTGTTTCCTGCAGCTTGTTTGATACCTGGTGGGGAGCTTTTCAGGTGACAAAGACCCCGAGTGGTAGGGGGGAACAGATGTGTTCTACCCTCTCATTAGCATATGAATGAGCAGCTCAGATTGGGCTGGCCGGGGGGTTTTACCTCTCACCTGGATAGTCCTGCTCTGATCTTTATACCATCTGAGGACCTCTGCCCCCCCCGCTCTCTCTCTTCATCTGACCCCCAGCTGGGTGCTGGCAGAGTTTTATGACAGTAATCGACCTGAGCACAGATGCGTTTCCCAAAACCTTCCCTCACACGGATTTCACTCTCTCATTGTGTTCGAAACGCATCAGGAAAATTCGGCCCCACAATGAATTTGACCCCCCCCTCCCCGTGACCCCCCTAGCCGAGGCCTGGAAGACGTCCAAGAGGCTGTTTTCACCCCCGCCCTGTGCGCTTTATTATTTTATTAATTTTCCATTCATGCGGACAGAAAGGCCTCCGTATTTTACAGCATCAGGTTGATAAATGGCGTTTCCTTTTCTTCACTTCTGACAGACCCAGAGAAAACAAAAAAGCCTCTGTTGTTCTTTCTTTGCTCGTGAGATATGTTTCAATATACATTTTGTTACCCAAATATACCCAAATGAATGAGGATTGCAGCTCATGGGAGAATTTGTCATGAGATCTCTGACTTTGGATTGCAGACTCTGAGCACAGTTTGAGACTATTGACATTACTGGGACTTTTCTCAGGAGATTGCTCTCCATTTGTTCTCATTGTCATCTAGGAGAAACTCTTGAGATCTCATTTGTGACTTTTTTCCTGTAAGGAACAATGTTTAGGAATGACTTGGTGTGTGTTCGTTTTTTTTACGTGTAAACACAACAGTTTTATTTCAATGTGTTTGATTTGTAGAAAGTCATGCTGATCTTCAGGTGGGACTCTGTCGGACAGAGATAAAGTTTTTCTTTCTAAAGTTTGGACTGCGAGCCAGGAATGCAGTACAACCTTGAGTGGTTCAAAACGCTGCTCTCAGCTTGAACTTATCTCAGTGTCCGGCTGAACAGTTTGACACTGCAGAATGAGAAGGAAAACATATATGTACGGAACACAGGACAGAGTACTGCTCTATTGTTTCTGCTGTCTGTAAAGAGACTCACTCTATTTTCTTTGCCTAACAGACGTTTCTTCTCTTATTTTGAATGATTCATCAGCGCAAATTATTCCAAAGAAAAGAAAACACACCTTACCTTTGTCTGCCATATGCTCATTCTTTATTTATATCAAAGCAAATCACAGTCAAATGATCCCGTTACAGAGTATAATTACATCTCAGATTGTGTTTAGCCATTATTAGTCCAAACACACCGTAATCTGCTCTGACAGAGCTATATGTTATTGAAGCGCTCCTATTAATCTTGCACGAGGCGAAATACATTTGGAAAAGCAGATTGGTGAAGTACTCTATATAGATGTATTGATGTTTTAATCAGCTGTGGCAAAATTAATTTAGCCATGATTGCTTACATTTGAATTTGCATGTACTTAGTGCATGCTATTTATTTGTATAGATTCCTGCTTTATTAAAATAGGCCTTACAGTCCTTTATCTGCAAAACATGCCATGTTTCTGTTGTGAATATCTCTGTGTGTACTTGTAAGAGCTGCGACATTGTGAATGCGATCGGTTCTCCAGTGTGTCATGAATCTGTGATTCTTAGTCAGGGTCATAGATTATAATTTTCACAACACAACTGAAATGAAGGTGCACATATAGAAGGCTCAGTGAAAGAGTGTGAGCGATGCAGAGCAGATCAAATGCCTCACCCTTATTAAATAGTTTGTCTGGTGGATAACACTGCTCTGTGACAGCCGCACCCATACAACCCCACAACACAACATACTGCACCCATCAGCGCATTCCACTACCTGCCTATGTGTGTGGAAGAGAGAAAGAGACAGACAGAGAGACAGAGAGAGAGAGAGAGAGAGAGAGCAGGGGGCAGGGAAGGAGGCGTCCACCGCTTGAGTGTCTTTGTGTCTGTCTGTTGTAGAAGAGTGTTTGGGGAGGGCAGAGAGGCGTTTACCCCTGGAAGAGACCTTGAGTATTCCACTGAGAGAAGATCAACTGCATTAACACACCTTATTACACGGCTCTCTGGGATGCTCAGTTGTGATTGGTCAAAGGCGGCATTCTGCGGTCAAATATTTGAACTGTATTTTGATTCCGCCAAATTGTATCAAGCAATTTCCTTCATAACTAGTTTGAACAGTTTATGTTAATGAATCAGTTCATAAATGATCACAAATTCATTTTCATCACTCTAATTTTGAAAAATGTTGTCAAATGTTGATTTTTTTAATCGCTATGCTTTTGATGCAGTTTTCTAAACTAGAATGTTTCTAGTTTTATTAGTTGTATTCAATGTGTTTTTCTGTTAAAACGTTATCCCAGATAACAAAACTATGTTCTTACAACATTTTGTTGACATTCATGTTATGAAAACATCATCTCTGAATATTCTCTCAAAAATCTAAAGTTGTGTGTGTGTGTGTGTGTGTGTAATTGCTATATCAACATTAAGAGACCATTTCATATCATTTTGGAAACATTATGGGAATGTTACATTTGCTTGTAACAAGTAGTAACATCAACAAATGTATGAGAAATAAAGCATTCCATGAATTCGGTATACGTAATGTTTAATGTGCTAATGTGCTAATGTTTTGAGAACATTATTTAGGACAAAAAAACTCTATTGCTCTATTAATGTTACTGGAAGAATGTTTGTTCATAACATTGGCAGACACATTTCTGAAAACGTTCCTTTTTAGCTGTTGTCCCTGCTGTGATTTTAAAGTATATGATTAAATAAATAGATATGTATCATTTAAATAGCATCATGTTAATTACCCCTGTATAGTTAATAATCTACTTTTCAAAGGACATTTGACTGCAGTTTAAGATGACTAGCCCCAGAAACCGCAGGTTCGTGTAGCTCTACGGATAATTCTTACCGCATCAGACGTCTGGAAGTGTGTTTTTCAGGTAAACACCAGTGAAAGGCTCCTGTGTCTGTGTGTGTACTTGAATGAATGTTTTAACAGCGCTCAGAGATCAGCTGCAGTCAAATACACACTAAAGCGATCACAGCTGAGGACTTTTTGGAGTTGCATCAATATTTGATGAGCAACCTGGTTGAAAAGAGTCGAGGAGCATTTCCACGTTCCCTCATCCTGTTCATTCACCGCGGCGGCACGTAAACGGCCCCATCTGAACATATTTAGGTGGGAAGACAGCAACAACCCCGAGAGCAGGTGTCGTTCTGTTCCTCTTTTATATTTATACACGTTTATGGAAAATATAAAGCGGCGAGAGAAAAGTGAAGCGTGCTGAACGTTCGCCTCATTCACCACTGAAACGACCGCCGCATAAAAGGCCCTTTCAGATGAGGGAAAATAAGAAATTGTATGTCTTTGTGTGAGAGAAGTGGCGGTGTGCCGGGACTGGGGCAGAAAGTGTTTTATCCCGCTAAAGGTTTTGTGTGTATTTGGTTAGTTACGGCAATTACGGTCACTAACTGACAGCCAAACGCATGCGGGAGAGAGAACGGGCTGCCTCTGTGCACAACACTCACTGTCGAACATCTGCTGAGAGATTTGCATATTAATTAACCCATATTAACTCTAATTATTCTGGGAAATTATCAAATAAATTAAATTTTCTAATTTTAACCTTTCCTTTGCTTGACGGATGTGAGAGCCGGAGATACCCCTGTTACCCCGCGCTCACCTGCACAGATGCCCCCCTTCTGATGTCACTCCTCTCAATTCCCCTTTCACGCCTTGACATGAAGGATTTGGTTTTTTTTTTTTTTTTTTTGGCCAGAATTTCAGATTTGGCCTTGCCCAGACACTATTTCGATCCATTGCCCCCACCACAAACATGATAAACAGATACTTTTAGAAATGCATTTGTATGCATCAACATTTGTAAATATATTTTTGATTTAATGCAGTTATTTTTGTTTTTTATTATTATTTGTACGCTTTTAATGTATATTTGTAGAGTTCATTAGCAAAAGCAGATAACTCATGTTCATGATCATGTTTTCAATCGTCACAATTTTAAGTTCATTAATTATTTTATTTAGAAAATTATTCATAATTCAAGTTATTTATATGCTGCTTTTCACAATGCACATTGTTTACAGAAAATGCATTTAATACATTTACAAACAATTATATACAAATATTTTATGACTTATTCTGAATATTTTTTTTTACTTTATTTTGAAAATGTTTTTTATTTAAATTTATTTATATAACAATTTTCGCATAATTTTTATAGTTACATTTTGCAAATAAATAAGTAATCAAGCAGTTGAGATTTGCTATATAGTGTATATATATATATATATATATATATATATATATATATATATATCAATCACCCTATGCAAGTATTCTGTATGATAATACACGTTTCCAACTATAAAAACTATATAAATTTTGCAGCTAAATAAAAAAATTGTGCAATGAAAAAAAAAGAAAAAGTAATTTATATCATTAAGTGTGAATTAAATTGTTTTGGTACAATTCACCACAAAAGTGTTCGATATATATATATATATATATATATATATATATATATATATATATTTAAAAAACGTGTTATTTTTCAGCTGCAGTGATGCGTCTTCGGTCAGTTTGGCCGAATCTCTCTCATGTTGGCTCTGGGTTTTCTGTATTGTTGCCCTGTGCACACAGATTTTCTTGCACCATTTACTCAGGGTGGGCGAGAGATCTTTTGTGTGCATGTGTTTTTTTGGTTGGCTCATGGATCGAGATGGGGCGACCCGGAGCAGCACAGATGGTGGAAGCGAGCGGGCCGGGCCGGATTCGGGACGAGCAGCTAAACCTCCAGGCTTTCCAGCCTGTTGCTCCAGCCCCGCAAAATAAATGGGACTTTAATTCAATTAGAGTCCGGCTACTGTGGCCGCCTCATGGCAGAAATGATCGAACATATCCACCCCCTTCCTGAAACACACCCACTCGGGCCGTCCTGGATCCGCACACAGACACAGGAGTTGTTTTACACATCGCTGAGTTTCTCCATTCACTGGCCTCTCAAAGCTGCTTCACTCTTTCACTCGTCTTTTGTTCGCTCTCGGCTGCTGCCCTTCTGTCCCTTTCTCTTCACCACACCACCCCCTTTCGTCTTTTACTCCCTTTCCCTTTCTTTCACTCTTTCTTTTTTTTTCTTGCACGGCTTCCCCCAAAACCCCATATCAGCCTGGAAGAGTTTCATGAAAAAACAGATTATGAACGTAAAAGCGAACAACTTGCAAGCTTGCAAAATAAATAAACATTGTTGTTACAAATCATGCTTCTCGTAAAAAAAAGATCTCTGTAATCTCACGTGTCTCCTAACTAATCTACTTGACTAATGTTAACAAATTGAACCTTGTTGTAAAAGTGTTACCAAAAAAATAAAATAAAATTCACATATAGATTCTCGTTGGATTTTGCAATCTCTAAAACCTGAAGTGAAAATCTGAGTGTTTAAATGTATTGTTGGAGCTCAAAGCCTCTCGCCGGAGGTGTTCAGGTGATCTGCAGAGGGCCGGTTATCTTCAGCACGGTTCACGTCTCCTCCCATTAGCTCTGACGACTCGAGCGCAGTGTGTAGGTTTACCTGCAGGGAGTCTGTCACCTCCACACACACACACACACACGGCCACAGGCTCGTCTCTGGGCTCATCTAGCAGACTGCTGTGAGTCCCTCAGGTTGAGCTTGTGTTGCAGCCAGAGAGAAACCAACCCTGAAGCACTCTGGGAATTTCAGAGACACTAAACTCCTCATACTCGTGTGGATTATTGGACTCGATGGGGAAAAGAGAGCAGGATACTTTGTTTCATTTGTCTGCCTGTATTTCTGGCTTCATTCTGAGGCCCTTCTGAAGTTGACATGAGAAGCCATTGGCTTTTAAACAGATTCTCCTGCTGATGATGAACTGGAGAAGACTGGAGCTCTTTCTTTAGGGACTAAAGGACAGTATTTGTGGTTTGATGAGCACAGATTTCATAACACATTTCCTTTTGAAACAGGAAGTTGAGGTGAGGGATATAAAAATGCTTGCCATTTTTTATTTACATAACTGATAGTTTAGTGCATGCCAGATGTTATTGTGTGGATAGCTGTGTTATTTCAGTATATATACACTATATTAGTTTTTGTTAATATTTTGAATTAGATTGAACATGTATATGTTCAGTTTTCACTTCAATTTTAAAGTTTTAGTATATTTGTAAGCTTTTTTCATCCGTCTTAGTTTATTTCCATTTCAATTAACACTTTGTTTTATTTAATTATTTATTTATTTATTTATTTGACAGATTTTAGTGTTAGCTAACTATAAAACCCCTGAATTCATTTTACGGGGAGTTTCTCTGAGCAAAAATGTGGGTGATGTGGCTATTTTGCCAGAAGACAAAGACTCTTTTAAATGTGCTCTTTTTTTTAAAGTTAAGAGTGCAGATGGTTTGTCACACTTTTAAGTCTTTGAGTAAGTTCCTCTGGTTTGTAGTCATCTAAGTGTGTGTTTGCGTTGAGAAAGCAGCGATCGAATACCGTCTTGCATGGCCCTGCGATTATCAGCCGTAGAAATGACAGGCCTGTCTGCGAGCGGCGCGTAGGTTAAGCCCAACATTAACGGTGACTTGGGCAATTAGGAATGTCATTTTAATTATCTGTGGCATCGGAGTGAGAGATGTTCAAAAGAGAGATGAAATCAAAAGCAGAGGAGCAGGTAGCATCGGTGCGAGAATGGCAGCTGTAATCGCCTTTGTTCCCTTTGACACTCGCAGAAGACGCCGACGAATAGAGAGTGTCATCAGAGGAGAACTTAGCCGGCAAGTAAACATTATCGTTTCTTTGTGTCTGCGCTCTGGAAACACAAAAGACTGATTAGAGATGAGGTGAGGAATCACTGTAATGGCTGCTGTGACATTAGCAGGTTGGAATTATTGTGTTGAAGAGCACAATACCGGCGTGTGATAGGCTGTCTGTCAGCCAAACAATGCTCTCGCTCCAGAGTTTTTACTCCATCTGAAGTTCCACCCAACCCATCATTATGTATCGGCCTTTTCATATCTTCCAGCAGCGAGTACAAAGTTGATGGATTTTGTTTTTAACTTCTCAAGATGTCATTTCTACTTTGTAGAAGCGCCGTCTCTCTCATTCTGTCTCTCTCTTTCTCTCCTTCTGTCTGTCGGTACCTGTTCATGAGCACACAGTTATTCATTTTGAGAACATCTTTTAACATCCACATGTCTTTGTGCCATCACAATCTGATGATAGTCAGAAGGTATTTAAATGTCCACTACCATTCAGAAACGTGCTGTTGGTAAAGATCTTTTTGAAAGAAGTCTCTTCTGTCTGCCTTTACTTGATGAAAAAAAGTTTAAATGTTATTTAAATTTCAAATAGCTGTTTTTTATGTGAATATATTTTAAAAATTAATTCATGTATGTGATCAAAGCTGAATTTAAATAATTAATTTAATGCGTTCTAATAATCAGATTTTCTGATCAAAAAAAAAAAATCTGATTATTATCGGATTATTATGTTGAAAACAGCTGCCTGTTATTTTAATGGAAACCGTGATACATTTTATTTTTCAGGATACACAGACGAATAGAAACATTTCATAACATCAAATGTACTGTAATATACTGTTACTTTTGATCATTTTAAAGTGTCCTTGATGAATAAGGATTTCTGGTTTGTGAGCATGCAGTTAAAGCAGTCAATGCGAAATCCAAACTTTCACTCCAGAACCACCTTTTCTGCGATCAGACTCGTGGAAGTGTTGCAGCCATTCCAGAAATATTGCGTCCGGTCACTGGGCGTATGAAGGGTGTTTTGAATGTAAATGTGTTGAAGGTATATCTGGACCACACATCAAGTCTGAACGTCTCACTTATTCTTTTGGCTTTTCTATTCTTATTTCCTCCCTCCCTCTTTCTCTGTCTCTTCTCTTGGGTTCTTTCTCTCACAGAGAGCATTACTCAGTCTGAACTTGCCTAAACCCTTGTGGTCACACCTCTTGAAAAGGTTTTGTTTCCCCTGTCAATTGGTATTCAGCCCAGGTCACATACGCACACACATGCACCGTTTTCATTTTAATTTGCACCTGTTGTGCAGTTGTTCGGGAGGCAAGTGCAGACCAGTGGCTTAGCCAAAGATCATGTTAGGAACAGATATGCCTAGTGTAATCTTTTTTGTCTACAGGGGTAATGTTAAGATAGACTGTGCTTTGTGAGTGTGTTTGTGTGCTGGCATACTCTCGCTCACCAAACTAAACAATGCACAGATAAAAAAAAAATATATGGCAGCAGGCATTCCTTTATTAACTCATCCCAGAGGAGTTTAATACTCATTCACAGTTAATGTTTCACATAAATGCACAAGCTAAGTGATAACTTAATAATCTGTAGTATTGATCATCTGTTTGTATATGTGTTTTTTTACAGTGTTGGAATATGAGAACGTTGTAGAAACCGGATCAGAGACGGAAGAAGAGGACAGACTTCTGGTGTCAGAAGAAGATGGCTTGCTCAATGGGGCGGGAAGTCCAGTCAGCCTCGTCAATCAAGAGTCTGTGGCTCCGCCCTCTCCGACCCAGGGTCACACACTGCTGAGGAAGACTGTGGATGATGAAGATGATATGAAGGACAGTGGAATAGAGAATGTCTGGCATGAAAACGACTTGCTGAGCGCGTCGGTCGATGGTACCGGTGAGTTATACACACTTCCTTTATGAAAGCACACCCTTTTCCATCAAAGACAACTCCCTGTTTTATCTTTGATGTTCTCTTACATGTTCTTATAGACACACCCTCTCTACTCATAGACACACCCATATTCCTTTAGACACACCGTCTCTCTTCTAAAGCCCCTTTCACACTGTAATGTATCCCGGTCATTGTTCCCGGGTCGCTAGATTTTGCACTTTCACACTGCCAGTGATTACCCGGGATATGTGCGTGCGTTCACATACAACCCGTAAAGGTCCCGTAAAGACACGTGGCATCAGGGCATGACGTGTAATGTACGAATCGAAAACGCTAGGCACGTTAACTTTCACTTAAACTAGCGAACGATCTCAGCTTCCATACGGGAAGTGAGGATCTAACTGATCTCTGCTTCTTTACAGTTTGCACATATTTTTTTCGTCGCAAACATTGATCTGCCTTCAGAACAGCCGGTAAAAGAGTCGCACGATAACATGCGTCATCACTACGACACACCTTTACGGCATTAGTTCTGGCTTTTGTTCACACATCGCTCGTTCTGGGACTGAACCCGGCAATGTTACTAAATCCCCGACCCAGGATCAATCCCCAAATCAATCCCGGGACATGTTTGCGTTCACACAGAAGGGCGACCCTGCATTGTTCCGGCAATTTTCCGGGTCCGACGTGCAGTGTGAAAGGGGCTTTAGACACACTCTCTCTTCTCTTAAAAAAATCCCATCTTTTCTCGGACACACCCTCTCTCCTCTTAGACACACCCTTTCAACTCTTAGACATGCCTATCTTATCATAGATACACCCGCTGTCCTCTTAGACCCACCCATCTTCTCGTAGTTACCCCTCTATTAACTTAGACAGACACCTCATCTCATAGTCATTCACACCCTCTCTCCCCTTAGACATACTCTCTCTTCTGTTCGATATGCCCATCTTATCTTAGACACATTGTCTGTCATCCTAGACCCAGCCTTCATCTTGTAGCCACGCCCATTATATCTCAGACACAGCCTTTCATCCTTAGACACGCCCCTCTCCTCTGTATGTTGTCCCTGATATTTTGTTTAAGCCTGCTCTCACTTCCAGTGCAACTACAGCAGAACGCTTCTCTTTAATTATCACATAAGACCCGTTTCTGCCTGTAATCGTCGTAGGTGCATTTGGCCCGTTTGCAGAGCATCATTGGTAATTGCAGTAATAGCGGTGCGTCGCGTGTCCTTGTAAACGCGGCTCCCGGTTTCCTCCTACAAGCATCATTGGTGCGGGAGGCGCAGTCAGAGACGCAGAGAGATAAATACTCTTAATGAGGGAGAGAGGTAATCATTAAGGGAGGCCAGGCTGCTGCTCAAGTCATTAAGAATCTTAAATGAAATTTTTATTTTTATGATAGCCATTTACATGTGTAATAAGAGTCAATGATTCTTAGAAGCGTATGACAGAAACATAGGAGTGTGAGAGCCCATGGAAGACAGACCATCTAAATGAGCACTTCTTCGCTATTCATTTCTGCTAATGAACTAGCTGTGCACAGAGCCGAGAGAAAGAGGGGGCGTTCAGTAGTCTAAAAATTTAATATGCCCCCAAAAAAGCCGGAGTAGTGGAATTAGGAATACTATGAAGTCTGATTTTCCTTCAGGAGAGCTGCCTGCTTCATTATTTACAGCGGTACGGAGAATCCAAGCGTTTTTGGCCGTCTTTAGTCTAGTATTTCTCACACTTCTTTGAACTACAGACCCCTTTCATGACCCCAACTGTTTGAGATGCCATAGAATATCACAGAAATGGGAATCGTGGCCACCCACTTTCATAAGCCCACATCCACTGTTAAATATGAGAGTAAATTAACATTGAATGTCGTCTTACGAAGTGGGTATATGTTACTTTTATTTTATTTTATTTCTTTATTTTGTTAAAGTTAGTATTTTTAATTCAACAAATGTTTATGATTTTGGTTTAGTTATTTTAGTACTGCGTTGGGAAGTACCTGAAATAAAATAAGTTAATTCGGGTGCAAATAACAAATACATTTATTTTTTATATATTTTATTTTGGTTAACAATTATTATATTTTAGATAACGTTTTATTTATTTTTATGTATTTATAGTTAACAATGATAACCCTGCCCCACTAAACCAACTACAGTCCTGTGTTTGCAATTAAGGTTCTTGTATATATTTGAATATTAAGTTAACAAGTTTTTAAAGTAATATTTGATAGCCAGTGATATATTTGTTGTTATTATTTTCAACATGATGCCACAAATGCTGTTGATAGAGCTTAACTCATATTGAACCCGGAACATTCCTTTAATTTGATAAACCCTTTTGGAGCCAGAATGTCTGTGAATCTGTTGCAATTCCATGTTGTGTGTGTGTGTGTGTGTCTCTGCACTGCTGAGGTGACGTTGATTAGTTCTGGAGGAAGACGCCAGAGTTTCTCTCTCTTTTGTGCACTCTTTTCAAACTTGAGGGCTCTCTCCTTCTGCGTCTCTGTGTTTTTGTTTGGTGCCGGAGTGTCTACACTGGTACCTCAGCACATAGTTCTGTCCTGAGATAAGCCCAGCACGCTCTCCCTCGCTCTTTTCTTCTCTGTTTGCTCCGGTCAGTCAGATTGCTGCGTTGGTGTCGTCCTTGACTTGCTCTCATCTCCCATAATGCCCTTCACTAATGTGTGACATTGTTATCACTGAGGGAGATTTTAAGTAAATCACCTGCATTCCTCCCCGTCCTTGACTTTCGTTTTTTTCCCATCTTTTATTGTATTTTGGATCCTTCCAAGGACCTCAGAGAGTCAGGAGGTTCAGACGGGAGCCATGTGTTTTCGCAGAGCATGCTACAGAAGTGAATGTTTTGAGGGTAAACCGAATGGATGGATTGAAATCATCAGGAGGAATAGATTCAACACGGGTCTCCTTCAGACGCCTGTTTACTCACCCACCACCTCCAAACTGATTTATCAGCCTGAGACGAGAGCACAACTCCCTCGGCTCTCCAAACTGAGGAGGACTAGCTCACCTCCTACTGGAATATTTGCCCCTGTCCCCTCCAAACACTGATAGTAAAACTTGGAGAAACAAGAAGGAGAAAAACTGTGGATTCCAGGAAAAGCTCTGTGCAGCAGAATACAAAAAAAAAAAAAAAAATGTCTGGAAAGCTCGAAAAGCTCAAGAATTTTATATATATATATATATATATATATATTTATATATTACATTGTTACATATTAATATATTATTATTATTATTATTATTATTATTATTAATGATAATAATAATCTATAAAATAAATAATAAATAAAAAGGAACATTTAAATATTTATTTGAAATATATACCTTTTAAAAATATATTGTAATATAGTTCTACAGCATTTTTATTTTTTTATTGTTGGAATAAATTACAATATATAAATTATAAACATAAATTCTAAGGTGTTGACATTTAACACATTATATTTTATGTTTTTACATATATGTATAGTTTTATTAATAAATGGTGCATTTATATTGACATTACAGTCTATATATATATATATATATATTGTCATTCACTTTGTTGACAGTGATCACCAGAGAAAAGGTGATACAATCAATTGTATTATTAATATATGTTCTCAGGTGCCTTGCAGTAGCAGGTGAAGACCCTAATAACTGACCTGAGAATGATGATGTTGATGCAGTGATGTGTTTCTGTGTTTGTGTTTCTCATGATGTCAGTGGTTTGATTAGAGACTCAGTGTTTGGTTTGTGTGCCAGAGACACGGAGCACTGGAGATCAGAAGACTCATCCTCTCTCTCTCTCTCTCTCTCTCTCTCTCTCTCTGTTTGTCTCTCTCTCTTGCGCTCTGTTTGCTTGTTCAGGTGGATGGAACATTCTTGAGCTGATCTCTGAGTTTGCTCTCGCTTGTTTCCCAGCGCGCTCTGCTCTGTGTGTGTCTGTGTGTTCGTGTGATTGTGGGTCATTCAGAGTCCTACATGAGATGCAGAACAAGATGTTTTCTGTCCAGATGCAGTGTGTCAGAAAGCTAATAGACTCTCCTCCTGTCTGTCTCTCGTTCACAGATGAGCTGAAGGGAGACTATGACACTATGGGGCCTGATGCCGCTTTAGAGCCGGTTGGGAACAGTACAGGTGAGTCATGTGACCATGTTGATTTGCTGTACTGATGTAGAGTGCATTAGTCTAATTCAGCAGCCCTGGAAGTGTTTTTCCCATTAATTTTTCCTAAAGGGATTTAAAAAAAAGTCTTTAAGCCATGAAGTGTTATAAGGTTTTATTTGAAAGTCAAAGAAAGAAAGAAAGTAAGAGAATGAACTATAGTCCCACGAATGGAATTAAAAATGGTTTAAAAATCTAAAACTATTAATTTAAAATTGATTGAATCCATAGAAACAATTTATTTGAAGTTGATTGCAAAATATGTATGGGAATGGTGCACTTTTCTCGCTGCAGCTATCAGATTGGTGGAATTTTTCTACCGCCTCATGGGTAATGTAGTCTTTATAGTGCTATTAAACAAGGGTACTTAAAAAAAAAAAAAAAAATATTATGACCAGATGGGTTCAATGCAAGCATATATTGTTGATTAACAACCTCAGAGCTCACAACAGGTCTGTCTTTAAGTGATTTTTTCTTTAAAAAATCATTTTTCATGAGCCAATTTATGGCCTAGTTATGTAATTGTGCAGTAAATAGGTAAAAAACTTCAAAATTTCCACAAAAACACAGCATAAATGTATAGTCGAGAAGTAAATAAAAAAAATGATATATAGTTTTCCATATAAAAAATGTATATTTCCTTATGCAATCGCTTTTTAAAAGTTTGGGGTCAAAATGACCCCAAAGACCTTAAGTGTTGTCCTTTTTTTGTAATGATTAAAGGTTAAAGGTTTATCAGTTTTTGTTAAAAAAAACATTTCCCTATGGAGAAAATGAATGGAGATTGTTGTGCTCTATCATCATGTCTATGATGCAGAATTTCATGCAAACTTAAAAAGGATTCCACTGTGGAGATTTACGCAGCAGAAGCACATCAACATTGTTCATATGCATCCACAAACATCCGAGTGATTCCTGCTCTCTGTTTGACATCATCATCACACACACAAGGGTTTGTTTTATGAGAAACACCGTTATGCTGTGTTTGAGCTGTCATCCCTGATGTAGTTCAGGAGGAAGGATGTGTAGTTTTAATAAAGCTTTCTAATGTTAGACACGCACTCCAGAGATAAACAGCTCCGCTGCGCGGCCCACAATCCTCCTCTGCAGGGAGGGATGTTCTCGGCTCGAGCATCAGGAGTGGAAGGAAAACATTAGGACATCGACTTTAGAGTGCTTTCTTCTGTGAGCACCAACTTCCCCAAATCGCATTTCAGGCCAAAATCAAATTTGAGCGCAAACTCGATTTGTTAGATCATGTAAGCCGCAAAACCCACAGCAGCGAGGAGCTAAACGTGTTCATTTGTCGGGCCGCGGCGTGCACGCGTGTTCACGTGAATGATAGCGAGGCAGGTCTAGTAATGAGAGAGGAGGGAAATCATTTGCTCTGTTAAATAATGTTAAAGGGCTGCTGGCTCTCTGACATTTTCAAGACATTTTTGAAAGCGACACAGCCCAGCGGATAGACCTTTTCACAAATGAGACGATCAAATGTTTACTGTCAGGCAAACCTCAGTGCAGAGTTTATACCTTACACAAGCTCGTCCTAATTAAAAGGTAGCTGATAAAACTCAAGCCGAACATGCGTTGTCTTTCTGCTGTAATTTATAACTTGGGTGAGAGCTATTTATTCTCTGTTAGATAATTCTGTTACATAATAACGTAAAACACCTTCGGTTTCTTGTATCTGCTCTTGTAGAGAAATGATGTGGAGAAACAATTATGACGCTGTCTTTGTGTTTAGTTTCTACATAGACTAATTTTCCATATGAGCAAATTTTATTGCTCAGAGGATGTTTTTTTCACAGCTCAATACTCACTTCTCAATGATGTTTCTTGTTGTTCTCAGATGCTTCTCATAAAATTTGCAAATGAGTGACTAGTTGTCATTCATTAAGAGTACAGAGCTATAAAATGAATGTGGAGCAGCTCAATTATTTGATGAGATTCACACTGAGATCTGCAGCTTTTGATCGTTGACTTTGATATCTTGGCAAATCTGAGCACATTGTTCTGAACCTTTAGAAGAGACACAAGAGATTTACTTTATAGTCTTTTTTTTTCCTCAGGAGAAACATCTGAGTAGCAGGAAACTCTTTATTCAATCTCACTACTGTCTTTAAGAAACAGTTGGGATTTTAAAGACATCTGATTTGTGATATTTATTTCTGTGGGCATTTTCATGATGACTTTCAATTGGCAAGAAACACATAGCTTCAGTCCTCTTGACAAAATTTCCCCTTATTTTTAATGTAATTATCAGAATCCACAAAGTTAGGAGGTCGATTAGAGATCTAGGATTTGATGTTGGGATTACAGCATACGTTTCCGCTCCTTGTCTGACTGCCTCAAATACATTGTAAAGTAGAAAAAAGGGTTTATCGTTAAAAGCTTTTCCACAATTCCAACGGTTCTCCTGTTAGATTAACTCATATTTCTTATTTTAGTGGCCGTTAGGTGGCTAGATAAGGCAGTAATTTAGACATATCCCTCCCAGAACGTTTCTCGAATGTTCCAACATTCTTTTTTTCACAGCTGCTGCCGCATGTTTCCATCACCTTCCAGTGCACCATATTTTTCACATGCAAGCAAGAATCCAGGTTTATTTAAACTCTCTCTCTCTCTTGCTCTGTGATTCTAGTGAAGAGCGTTCACTGTGCTACCGAGTTTGAGGATTTCTTTGGAAAGCGTAAACTGGTGGACAGTGAAAGTCATGTGGTCAGCATTGCTGAATACCTCCAGAGAGGAGACACAGCCATCATCTACCCCGAGGCACCGGAGGAACTGTCCCGTTCCCGCCTCGCCACGCCTGAAGCCAACGGACACGAGGAGAACGGTGAGAATGCAGGGCAGCTGTTGCTGCCGTCTGATTGGCTGCATGCCGGAATGTTTACCTTTAGAGCGACATGCAGCTGTCCGAGTGGTGAAATCATAAACCCTAAATTTCCCGTCCCGAGGGGGGCAGCCGGGGCACATTACGCCACATACCTCTCTTATGAGGAAGTGTGAAAAATTAGATGTGCGAGCCACCAGAAGTGATTACAACAGAGAGAACTCAACTGGTCCACAAACGCTGTCAGCATTCGCTATGTGTTCAGGTTTAAACCATTGTGAACAACTGCTTTTATACAGTAAGGGGTTATAGCATTTTGATTCTGACACAATCCAAAAAAGCCAAGGCCAATTCTGTGGCTCCCGGACCCGGATTTAATTTTGAATACCAAGTGGCGACCCATATACAAATACCGTAATATTACCGTAAGCTGCGTAGAACTGACACAAAAGACAATTAAAAAAAGTAAGTTGATGCCTTAATGTTTAATGCAAAGTACGTTATAATGTATTATATCTTTAAATAATGGTAATGAAAATAATTGCACATATCTTATACTTTTTATATAAAAGAATACATTGTTTTGACGCATTATACTTTCTAAAGGTGTAAAAAATAGGTAAGAATTATAATTCATTCTGTGTATATATATATATATACGTATATATATATGGCTTCAAGTAAAGTGTTAACAGATGTTTTTATATTAATATTAAATATGTGTCTTTAATATCTACAGAGCAGAGCTAGTGGCTTAAACAAAGCTATAGCTACAATTATAATATAAATAAGATGGACACAATTTAGTACATTTATTTTAAGCTTAATATCATCATCTATTTATTTCGAATTTGTGCATTATTTATATTATCCATTCCCAAATTGCCCAGTGGCTATTTAAATTGACCAGCTTTTTTTAAGTTATTGGCCGATTCCATCTTCTTGAAATGGCTAAACATCATCCTTATTATGAGCCTGGCTAACATATCTGTCTGTCACTAGTATGTTCCCACTTTAGGAGTGGAAAATAGTTTAAAACGTGAATGTGTTATATGTCTTCTGTCACATAAAGCCCATGAGCAAAACTCAGCGAGTTGTGTGAATTCGAAAAGACCTACTGTGTGTGTTAATGCATTGGCGTAAGTGCACGTATGGGTGGCATTGCCAACTTTGACAGTGGCACACAGTGGAGCAGATTGTACAGATACCTCCTCGTACCACCCTGGGCACAGCGCCCATTCATTGCCATTGATTTGCTGACCTTTTGGCCCACTGCCCCTCTCTCTCTGCTGCAGACCTGCCACCTGGAACTCCAGATGCTTTCGCCCAACTGTTGACCTGCCCCTACTGCGACCGGGGTTACAAACGCTTGACTTCCCTAAAGGAACACATCAAGTACCGGCATGAGAAAAACGAGGAGAACTTCGCCTGCCCTCTGTGCAGCTACACGTTTGGTTACCGCACTCAGCTGGAGAGACATATGGCCACACACAAGCCAGGACGAGATCAGGTGAGCCGCACTTCCTCTCTTGCTCTCTCTATCTGCCTCGCTCTAGCTCTGTATCTAATGTGCTCTATTCCCTCAGAGAAAAGATATCATTTTGATTGGCAATCATTATTAATTTTTCATGGCATTTTGAAGATGCAGATCTCTTAATGGTTATAGCCTTAATTGAGGTCTAAATGGTTTTTTGATGGCCTGCTCTGATATGATTCTGCAGTCTTATATTCACGATCGAATGACTATGTTAATTTCCAATTTCGAAATTGTATCCGCTCTTTAGGTTTTCTTTTTTATGTTCTTTAAAAATCAGTTTGTCTGTGGTGACAGAGTAACACATCATTTCCATGTGTGTAAATGATAAACGTGAGCCGAGCACAGCGTTTTTTTTCTCTTAACAATCTGTCGCAGCATTATTTACACACATTATATGGGTTGTTGTTGCTGTCGTGTCTAATATAAGGCACATTCCCCTGTATAAACAAGCAGATACACTGGGTCTCTACTGGCAAATAAAACAGGTAAAAGCAAAATGTCAACGTGATCTCTCTAGAGACTGCACAACTTAAAACTTATCTTTATGACTCAAAGCACAGTGTGACATCAGAATTTCTCCTGTAATCATCCGATATGAGGTACAGCAGCTCGTTTATCTCTCAAATATGACGTTCTGACTAGAACAGACTGATTTGATACTCGACGAGTTGGCAACTTCTTCACCTGATGCCACGGGCTGCTCAAAACATGAACAGATGGCCCATTCTGCACCCGTGACCTCTCTAATCCACAAATTTCTTCCTATTTGTTGGTCTTTGTTTGTGTGTTTCATCTTGAAAGACTTTCCTGTTGAAAATTTGAAGTGAAATTTGAAATCAGTCCGTAATGTGCAGTAGAGTGCTCTACGTGTGTACATGACTCCGGTTCACTGATATTTCATAAACCCAATAACTTGCAAATACCCAATCAAATTCCCCGCCCACATCATGCTTGACACACTTAGTGCAAGTGGAAGTGGATCACTCTGGGTGGAAAAATCTGTCTCCTCTCGCTGCTGCCAGTCACAATTAAGCCAACGGAGTGACTGCATCACATCGAGGGTGATGGTGGGACTAAAACCTGCCTCTATCCTCAGAGGGAAGGTGGGGGGCGTAAAGCAGCTGTTGCTGTTTGTTTATGCGACTCAGCAACATATGAGCGAGTGGTGGGGTCCCTCCCCACTGTGGGCCGCCCGGCTCCCCGCTTGATGTTTGAAGGTTGCCGCTGTTTGAACAATCCTCCCTGTGTCCTGCGCTTTATGCCATCTGTCTCCAGTGGAATGCGGGCCTCTCTCTCTCGCCACCAGTTGTCGAAGCCGATCATGGGCGGCACTCACAAGCCTTTTGTGTTCCTCTGCCCGTTCAACATACTCACCTCCCACTCTGAATTAATTGTGCTCGCCTGGTGCGCTCTCTGCTTCTCTGCACTGTCGCCCATATTGTTGTTGTTGTTATTGTTATTATATTTTGATTTTCGAGGCTCTGCTTTGAATTGCAAATGCGAGGGGCGCAGCGCTCATGTTCTAACTTTGAACAGCAAATGAAGTGCCTGCCTACGAGCCGCATTCACTCATTATTAAAGAGATGTTTGAAGCCTTTAAACATTCTACAATTTTTTTTCCAATTATGAAATTGCAACATTTATTCGAGCCCACCTTTTTGCATAATTAACTCTTTGCACAGGTATCTGAAGGATGTGTTGGTTAAATATGCGTGATTCATTTGGAACGATTATGCTAAATTAGATGAAGTGGATCATTTCTGCTTCCCTAAAGAGGAAAAAAAAAGTATTAAAAATAAGAATCTTTTTTTTTTTTTCTGCCAATGCAGCGTTTCTGGCTCTAGAGTCAGGAAATGAAAAGGTATGAGATGCTCTGTTATCGCTGCTCAAATGCACCCAACCAAAGCAAGATGCTGCTTTACAACGGGAGCCATTTGGCCCGTCATGAAATTATTCACTGAAATCTTGCCTGTTGTGTGTTTGTGCAAGAGAAACTCATGTGAATATTTTCTCATCCACAGCACCAGATACTCAATCAAGGTTCTGGCAACCGCAAGTTCAAATGCACTGAATGTGGCAAGGCCTTCAAATACAAACACCATCTAAAGGAGCACCTGCGGATACACAGTGGTACGTCCTATTCTGTCTTTCATAACTCGTTGCCTTAGAAAAGAATGTTCTTGATTCAGCATTAAAATGAATGGATTTTTTCTTTGTTATCTCTTCATTAAAGAAGTTTTATTAGATGAAAAAAGGGTACAAACTCATTACATTGGAAGAAATTGTCAATATCATTGTCAATAAGAACATATCTTTCTTCTTGATGTGATCAAAATCTTTGTCTGTCTTCTCTGTAGGTGAGAAGCCATACGAATGTCCAAACTGTAAGAAAAGATTCTCGCACTCCGGGTCCTACAGTTCACACATAAGCAGTAAGAAATGCATCGGACTGATCGCTATCAATGGCCGGGTGAGGAACAACTTGAAGACGGGTTCATCTCCGACCTCTGCATCATCCTCCCCTACGAACACCGCCATTTCACAGCTACGACACAAACTGGAGAATGGCAAACCCCTTGGTCTGCAAGACCAGTCCAACCACCTCAACATCAAATCTGAACCACTTGACTTCAACGACTATAAGCTGATGATGGCCTCTCATGGCTACAGTACAGGCAGCCCCTTCCTGAATGGTGGTGTGAGGGGAGGAAGCCCACTGGCCATTCATAACTCCCACAGTCCCCTTCAACACCTGGGCATGGGGATGGAGGGGCAAATGCTTGGATATCCATCACTGGGAAACAACCTGAGTGAGGTACAGAGGGTCCTGCAGATTGTGGACAACACAGTTTGTCGACAAAAGATGGACTGCAAGCCAGAGGAGATCTCCAAGTTGAAGGCATACATGAAGGAGTTGGGTTCCCACATAGAGGAACAGAAGCAAGCACTCACCTCTCCCGGTGGACCCCAAAACACTCTTCCACTCATTAATCACAATGGTGCCACCAAAAGCATCATAGACTATACGCTTGAGAAGGTCAACGAAGCCAAAGCCTGCCTTCAGAGCTTGACTACGGACTCTAAGAGACAAATTAGCAATATCAAAAAAGAGAAGGCAAATCATATGCTAGATATAGGTATAGAGGACAAAATGCACGAGAATAATAATCTAATGTTTACACCCTTCTCCTGCCAGTATTGCAAAGAGACCTTCCCTGGCCCCATTCCCCTGCACCAGCATGAGCGCTACCTTTGCAAGATGAATGAGGAAATCAAGGCTGTGCTTCAGCCCACTCAGAATGCCTCGACCAACAAAACCGGCTTGTTTGCTGAGAAACACGGCCTCTTGCACCCCTCCATCATCCCTGAGAAGGGTGTCAATGGCCCTATCAGTCCCTACAAGGACCACATGTCAGTGCTGAAAGCTTATTTCGCCATGAACATGGAGCCCAACTCGGAAGAACTACTGAAAATATCCATAGCGGTCGGCCTTCCACAGGAGTTTGTGAAAGAGTGGTTTGAACAAAGGAAAGTCTTTCAGTACACAAACTCCAGGACTCCTCCTTTAGACAGGCACCATGTGGAGTCTGGTCACCCAGTCTCCATTCACACGCCCTCTAAAGACTCGTTAGGCATCCGGTCTCCAATACCCCTGGTCAAAGGTACTGACCACATCACATCCCCCTCCATCCCCGAGCTTCATAACAATATTAATAACTTTGACACCCCACTCAGGCTCTCTAAAACCCCTCACTTCTCCAACCACAAGCCGCTGGGGGATAAGCTGGACCACTCCAGAAGCAACACGCCGTCTCCTCTAAACTTGTCATCTGCCTCCTCCAAAAACTCCCACACTAGCTCTTACACACCCAACAGCTTCACCTCCGAGGACCTGCAGGCTGAACCTCTTGACCTCTCGTTGCCAAAGCTCATGAAGGAGCCAAAGCACATCTTGACTGTGAAAAGCCGACCCAAGCTAAACAGCACCCCCACTGACCATAACCACATCTTTACGCCCCGGGAGAATGCAGACGAGCCGCTCAACTTGGCTTATCTGTCCAAGAAGGAGTTTGGCAACCCCAATGCAAACAGCAATCTGGACAAAAGCTTAAGCCCAATGTTTGGTCTGAACCCCTTCGCTTCCAAACCCCTGTACACCTCCTTGCCACCACAAAATGCATTTCCACCCCCTACGTTTATGCCCCAGGTGCAAGCCAGCCTCCCGGGGCTGAGACCCTACCCGAGCCTCGACCAGATAAGCTTCTTGCCACACATGGCCTACACTTATGCAGCAGGGGCGGCCAGCTTCGCCGAGATGCAGCAGAGGAGAAAATACCAGCGGAAGCCAGGGTTCCAGGTAAATAACGGACTCGCTGTTTCATAAACCCTCAGGCCTGTGTTTCTTTTTTCTATCCCTCTGGTGAGTGGCGCTTGGCTTCATTCAGACACTAATTAAAAGCCACTCAGAGTGGGAGAGGGGAGCTCACCTCACGCCCAGCGGCTGATGAGGAGATGAAAGAGAACTGCGGTTCTTGTGGTAGACGTCAATGCCTCTAGTGCTATAAGCTTTTTTTATTTTTTTTTTAGTGGTGACGGTTATGTTGCCAGTGGCTCGTCCAAGATACCGAGAGCAGGAAAACGTCAAAGTGTCAGGTGTTCGGCATTCTAGCGTTGATACGCCTGTGGCTCCGCTGCTCTTTTTCCCATCTCAGGTGTGAGAAACATCAGAGACAAAGAGAGTCAATGAACCTTAGACATATCTCTTTTTTTCTACCCCTTTTTCATTTTGCTCCTTTTTCCCCTACATTTCTACAGCGAGAAACACTGAAATGAGCTTGAGCATAAAGATTAATAATGCACACTCCCCATGTTCATTACAGCTCAGCGCTGAGGGCTGTTTAACATCGGGGAAACCATTCTGATAAAAAAGTATTAATAATGTTTCCTATTCTAAGTTATTAAATTAGATTTTAAAAATACAGCTAAGGGCATTTAGCTCAAATTGATTGTGGAACGATAGCACAGAGCTAAAAGAGAGTGCACAGAAGTATTGTCAGTCCAGAGCCGGCTGTCCTTAATGAGGGCTTTGTCGCTGCAGTTTTGGCCATTTTGTGCCCCTCTTGATTTAATCATTACCATTTGAAATTAGAGGACTGTGGCAATATTCCCTACTAAGACTCTCTCCTTATTGTTATTAGCTTCTAATGTAATAATATTTTCCCCCATTAATTTAAGTTTAAGCCTATCGGGGTAATCTCTGCTCAGATAAATACTGCGCTAACACCCTTTCATGTATGAAATTAAACCAAATTTGAATGCAAATATATGGAATAAGGTGTGATTAAGAAGAGAGAAAGGCCTCATTTGCAATATCCTGCCGTTACATGCTTTTTTTTCAGGTCCCAAACATTTTAATGTTTAATTCGTATAAGATTGCTACTCCAGTTTTAGCTGAGAAATGTGTATCTTATTCATATTAACATGCTTCATTTTAATCTCTTCATGTTTTAAAAAAGTAATTTTATATATATATATATATATATATATATATATAAAATCATGAAATACATAAATAAATTAAACAAGACGGTTCTCTGTTGATCCATTCTGTCATTTAAAATGTATTGTCTATTTTATCTGGGTGTATAATAGAATTTCAGAAAAAGAAACAAATACAGTTTAATATTAGTTTTCATTACAAATAATCATTTAAATATTAATAAATTATATCATTAGATTATGTAGTTTATATTTATGTTAATATATTAGATTTTATCATAATTGTAAGTAATTGTTTCTGACAACAGCAGTTTTTTATTTTAAATTTTTGTTTTATTCTAATGCTTATTGATTTGTGATTTCTTATTTGTATTACTGTTGCACAGAGACACTTTGTGTGATGACAATAGAAATAATAATAAGCTCAAGGAGCTAACGATCGCCGTCTCTTTCCAGAGCGAGCTTCTCGACGGGCCGGCAGATTATCTGAGCAGTCTAGATGATATGGCCGATCCCGAGGCCTGTCTGTCCAGGAAGAAGATTAAGAAAACAGAAAGTGGTATGTACGCGTGTGACCTTTGCGACAAAACATTCCAGAAGAGCAGTTCCCTCCTCAGACACAAATATGAACACACAGGTATATATACTGTTCTAGACACCATCATCTAATAACTGTCTGTCTAACTCCAGAATATTCACGCTGCTTCTTGATTTCTTTCTTTCGCTCTGTCTTTTTCCACTACCTTAATCATGTTTTTTTTTTCTTTTTTAGTAAAAACTAACATGTGTCTCTCCTGTTGACAGTCAGTGAGAGGATTTGTAAATGTAATTAATGTGGCAAAAAACATAACACAGACATTGCTCTAAATTAAGAAAATAATTAAGCAAAATTAAGCAGTTAGAAAAAAAAACAAACAAACGAAGCTGGACTGAATAATCTCTGGAATTATCTGGGAGTATGAACCTTAGTGCTTTAAACTGTTAGTAGAGGCTACATTCACACCACACATTTATTTAATTAGACTTCATTTTATGACTGTATGAACAGGAAAATTTACATTTATATGTGAAAATAAATGGGCAACATTTTTGCTAAATGACTTCAATATGGTAAATTTTAGGTTATAAATGTTTTTTTTTTATGTCTTACTTAACAGTTGTCACAACTGGATGCTTGGAATTAATACAATAGTCTATTCACTGTGTTAATTATTACACTGAGAAATGCAGCAATATACTTGCATTTGCATTAGATCTAAGAATGAAGACAAGTTCTTCTCATTTTATTTTGAAATAAAATAAGATAAAAATTTGATTTGATTTGAGTTGTCATGCAGTAAAAAACACAAGATGATTAAAAAAAAAGGCATAGACCAGAAAAATAAAAATTAATTCCACACATATAATGTTTTGTTTTTAAAAATAATTGTTTACCATATGGATGGGAGAACAAAAAAAGTAGCTGGAGCAGCTCTAAATCTCTTCAGAAATACAAACGGAGCGTCTGTCAACTCTAGACAGTTTCATTGATGATAATGGAAGTGATTTAGTTTTGATGTATTTTGATGTGCAACTCATGCCGGCTGTAGACATGGAGCTTAAGGTCACATTCTATTCCAGAGACCAGCCAGTGTGAATGAAAGAGAAAAATAAACGTGAATTAGAGGAGGAGAGTAACTGCACACACACACACACACAAACACACACAGTTTCTTTCTCTTGATTGCATCACCGTTTACAGTCAGTCTGGAAGGACATGGGAATTAATCCACTGACGTGAATACAACTATTTCATTTCCCTCTCTCTCTTGTCTTTGTGCTGTCTCTCTCTCTGTCTCTCTCTCTCTCTCTGTCTCTCTCTCTCTCTGTCTCTCTCTGTCTCTCTCTGTCTCTCTCTCTCTCTGTCTCTCTCTGTCTCTCTCTGTCTCTGTCTCTCTCTCTCTCTGTCTCTCTCTCTGTCTCTCTCTCTCTCTGTCTCTCTCTCTCTGTCTCTCTCTCTCTCTCTCTGTCTCTCTCTCTCTGTGTCTCTCTCTCTCTGTCTCTCTCTCTCTCTGTCTCTCTCTCTCTCTCTGTCTCTCTCTCTCTGTCTCTCTCTCTCTCTCTGTCTCTCTCTGTCTCTCTCTGTCTCTCTCTCTCTCTGTCTCTCTCTCTGTCTCTCTCTCTCTGTCTCTCTGTCTCTCTCTCTCTCTCTCTCTCTCTCTCTGTCTCTCTCTCTCTCTCTCTGTCTCTCTCTCTCTCGTTCCTGTGCTGTTTGCGCTAAGCTCTTGGCCAGTTATATGTGTCACAGAGTAAATTTTAAGTTCTGACTAGGATTGATATTATAGTTCATCAGTGTAAATGTATTTGTTTTTCAATCAGAGAAATATTTTTTTAACCTGAGGATGTATTTTCAATATTTAATGCAAGCAATACATTTCTGAAAAATAAAATTGTTAAAATGATTAATGCAAGTTTTCCGTAAAAAATAAAATAAAGAAGCATATACATTCACTTTAATTTATATACACAATAACACATTTTTTAGTAATACAGCACAGCAGTTACATCATGTCTATCTGATAAATTATTTAATATATGAAAAATGCTACGGGGTGTTTTGAATCAGTTCATTTAAAATAAGTGAAATTCAAATAAATAATGTATATATCATATATTCAAAGAACATTAAATGTCAAATATGACGTGCATTAAAACAAACACAGTATACACACTTGCCTTCAAAATTATCACATATAATCACAACATGCACATTAATTTTTAGATGTTAATGTAATGTATAGAAATTAAAGTTTTTATTAAGGGCAATGTTTACCCCCAACAATTGATTTGCAGGGGCAAAAAAATAAATGAATAAATAAAAAATACAGAGTATGGTGCATGTCAGCTGTGAATCATTTCATTTAAAAAAACACTATTACACTATCTGACTTACAAAAGCAGTATTTGAATAATTATGGATGTTAATTTTACAATCAGAAAATAGAAGTGATGCACAAATATTAAATCAGGTAAACATTACGCTAGAACACATTTTGCATAACTGTCCGGTGATCTGCTAAATTATACAGCTGGGAACTGTTTTCCATCAGTGCTTTCGTGAAAAAAATCACTTCATATAATGTGCAGATTGATCATTGGTCACCTCTAAGAGAGCATGGATACAGATATCTGACAGCTACAGGTCACTCGACTGGCTTAGACTGTAGTATGATGAAATATAGCAAGTATTACATAAAACCCCAGCAATTAAATACTTGGAGCATTTCTGTCACTTTTGTCTCATGCACCTGACCACAGCATCTCCACTCGCTCTTTCCCTCTTTCATTCATGCCAACCCTCTCTTTCAGCTCTTGTCTTTTCTCGTGACGTTAGATCATGACACGTCATCTCACGCATAAGGACAGGAAAAGAGTTACGCAGCAGGAATCCGCCAGTGCATTTCACTCTATTTGTCCCAGCGCTCTGTGTTTGTTTGGTTTGCGCTGGTTTATTTATGTTGCAGTGTTGTACCGCTTGGGCCCTGCGCTGCCTCACCGCTTCACGCTTCACTTCTGTGAGGGAATGTTACAGAGTAAATACACAAACGAGACGGCGGCGCGTCAAGCAGAACTGCAACCAGAGAAGGCAAACATTCATAACACTGGGTTATTTTGGCTTGTTTTCATTGGAACCCTTTTATTTAGTGTTTATTTTGATCTGCTGTGTGTTTGTGAGAAGTGCATATCCGCTCGCTCACCGCGTGCATCCTGTCGTTGTGTGTTTCCGCAGGTAAACGCCCGCACCAGTGTCAGATCTGCAAGAAAGCGTTTAAACACAAGCATCATCTGATTGAACACAGCCGACTGCACTCCGGAGAGAAGCCGTATCAGTGTGACAAATGTGGCAAGCGCTTCTCGCACTCGGGCTCGTACTCGCAGCACATGAACCACAGATACTCGTACTGCAAGAGAGAGGCGGAGGAGCGCGAGGCGGCCGAGCGAGAAGCCCGAGAGAAGGGTCACCTGGAGCCCACGGAGCTGCTGTTGAACCGGGCGTACCTGCAGGGCATCGCTCCGCCCGGATACCCCGAGCGTACACCAGAGCCTATCCTGAGGGACGGCCTGAACGGGAGCATTCGGGAGCGACTCAAGGAGGTGGAAGGAGACTTCGGGAAGATGGGCCGGCGAGACGAAGAGTTCGAGGAGGAGGAGGAGGAGAGCGAAAACAAAAGCATGGACACCGACGGAGACACCATGAGGGACGAGGAGGAAAACGGCGAGCACTCGATGGACGACAGCTCCTTGGACGGCAAAACCGAATCCAAATCGGATCACGAGGACGGCGTGGAGGACGCGGTGTAGCCGCGCAGCTGCATTATGCAAACACAAGAACAAAAAAGGAAACTAAAATAAATGAAGTTTTAAAAATTGTACAGTATTAAGGCCTAAAGTATGTGTGGTGCTACCATCCTAAAATCACGTGTTCCATAGTATTTATAGCACAAACTAGTAACTTGTACAAAAATTGCACTCTGCTTCTATAATCACTATGAGAATAATGAAATTATTTGCTGATGTATATTTATACAGTGTTAAAGAGGGGTGCAGGGGATCAGTATTTAATGTGTTTTTTCTGCCCTCGCCACACACTCTTTTAGGCCGAATTCATGTGAAGGACCGTAACAGTATTTCGTTTGCGTTGACGATTTCGAGTCTTAAAGAGACTGTTTGGAGAGAGAACGACCGTTCGACCGGGACAGACGGATGGACTAAGCCTTTGGACGGTTGTTGCCTTATATGCAAACCTGTTAATCAGCGCGTTTCTAAAGTGCCAACCCTGTTCAGTAGAAGAGGATAGAGCTGTCTCTCTCCGATCAGCACGTTCTCTCTGTTAGCACAACAGCTCTTTAGTTTACAACGACGTTTGTGCAATTTTGTTCTCAGTATTACACCAAACCGTTTTGCAATGACAGAATTGCATCCTTTTATTTGTAGGTTTAAATAACATCTTATTTATGTGGCCCATTTTGTATCTCCTGATTTTATTTATTTCATACTGTACAGTACAGTATTATAGTTCTTCAATAAATAGATCTATTTTAGTAAAATGGAACCTGGAGTTGATGAGAGCATTTATTGTGTTTTGAGACATTAATTGTGAAATGCAAATTTTCGATTTCGTTTCAGTTCTTTTTTTTTTTGGTTGTTCTTTTATTTAATTTTTTCCCAGTTACTGGAAACTCCAAAATTTGGGAACATTTTATATACAATATTGTGAGAACACTGTATTTTCAACTGAGAAAAAAGAAAAAGAAAAAGAAAAAAACAGAGAAAAGAGATCCACTTTCATGGAACAGGGACAGTTGAAATTCAATGTATGATAATATCATGACTGAGAACACATAGATCTTTCCTGAAATGTCTTTGTAAGAGTACTTTTTAATTTGTAATTTCTCTTGGAAATGACCATGCTCAAATAAAAGTAGCCAAATTAAAGAACTCTTCCAGAAGGCGTGTGAATGTGAGTGTGTGTGTGGAGTGAATTATCATGCGTCGTCCATATAGTCATGTGTTTTTGTTTTAGAGGACACTCGCCGCTTCAGTTCTGGCTTTGACTCTATGAGAGCGGTGGAAATCTCACCTTTCAAAGGTGATTCTCAGCCTCCGTCATTAGATATTCCTGCCACTTCACAGCCGATGAAGGCCAAACAGGTTTTCAAATGAACTCTTCAAATAAAGAGCAGAGAACCTGTCGAACAAAGCCAGAGCGAGACAGACAGACAGACAGAGAGACAGCTTAAAGTGTCATGAGTTTCTACAGCGTATGCATATGAAAGCACAGATCAAACGCTCTCTCTCTCACACACACACACACACACACACACACACACACACACTCACTGGAGATGTCCAGCCATCCGCGTCTAATCACCTCACCTGATCAATTGAAAAAAACAAAAAAACAACAGCTTTCATCTTTTCAGTTTGCAGTTTCAAATGTTAATTAAGAGGACAATTATAACAGAACTTAATCAGTTCATTTAAAATGTAATAATAACAATAATAACACTTAAGTATATATATATATATATATATACAGTACAGACCAAAAGTTTGGAAACATTACTATTTTTAATGTTTTTGAAAGAAGTTTCTTCTGCTCATCAAGCCTGCATTTATTTGATCAAAAATACAGAAAAAACTGTAAAATTGTGAAATATTATTACAATTTAAAATAATTGTTTTTAAATTTATTATACTTTAAATGATCATTTATTTCTGTGATGCAAAGCTGAATTTTTAGGATCATTATCACATGATCCTTTAGAAATCATTCTAATATGATGATTCATTATCAAAGTTGGAAACAGTTCTGCTGATTAATATTTTTTCAGAACATCTGATACTTTTTTAGGATACTTTGATGAATAAAAGTAAAAAAAAAAAAGAAGCTATGTTTTTAAAATATAAATGTTTTTTAATAACAATATACACTACTGGTCAGTAATTTGGGGTCAGTAATTTTTTTTCTTTTTTTTTTAATAAAATCAATAATTTTATTCAGCAAGGATGTGTTAAATTGATAAAAACTGTTAGTAAAGAAAATATATTATTAGGATATATATTATTAGATTTTTTTTTTATATATATAAATGCAGTTCTTTTTAACCTTTTATTGATCAAATATATTAGACAGCAGAACTGTTTCCAACACTCATAATAAATCAGAATATTAGAATGATTTCTAGATGATCATGTGATAGACTGATGTTACATGTGACACTGAAGGCTGGAGGAATGATGCTGAAAATTCAGCTTTGCATCACAGGAATAAATTATTTTTTTTAATATTCAAATAGAAAACTATTATTTTAAGTTGTAATAATATTTCACAATATTACAGTTTTTTTCTGTATTTTTGATCAAATAAATGCAGGCTTGATGAGCAGAAGAATCTTCTTTCAAAAACATTAAAAATAGTAATGTTTCCAAACTTTTGGTCTGTACTGTATATATATCTCATCTGTAAGTCGCTTTGGATAAAAGCGTCTGCTAAATGAATAAATGTAAATATATATATATATATATATATATATATATATATATATATATATATATATATATATATATATATATATATAAATAAATACAATGGCATACATATAGACAAATAAAACTATTTTTATAAAACTATTCCTGTATGAACACAAATCATGTATATATTTAATGAAAAGCTACTGAAAATTGGTAGCTCAATTATTTCTCATTGAAGCTGCAATTAAACAATAATAATAATAAAACTATTGTAAAATTACAACATAATTTCAAAGAAGGGTGACATTTATAATAAAAAAATAAATAAACTGCATAGTTTTACAAAAATACAAAAATAAAAATAAAACCTGGAGTTTTACTTTGATATGCCTAAAAAACAAACAATCAAAGAGGATACAATAAATAAACAAAATAAAAAAGACTCAAGTTGTGAACAATTTTGGCAGCTAGTCCTGGTCTTCCCCTTACAGTATATTTGTACTAACATACATAATTAGGATTAAAAAGTATTGTGCCTCAGGTTATATTTCAGTGTGATATATTTGGCAGCCAGAGTGCAATTTCAATACATTTTTCATTTGTTCATTATAATAAAAAAAGGCATAATTCCAGTAGACAGTGATATCAGCCAGTTCCTGTATTTATGTAGAACAGCTTTCAGTGTTGACACTCTTTATTAAATGATGTGTGTTTATGTTGTTTTCAGCTGTTGTTGTTATTTTTCATGTGTTTAATGTCTCTTAGAATATCAATTTGCTTTTTTTTTTTTTTGTATTAAGATGATTAGTCAGGATTCAAACCCAGTGCTGCCCACGGGGCTATCGGCTCTGACAACCCTTACCTAGAATTGAATATGACTGTACATGTCATTGTGTTATTTATTAATGACAACATGAGTTCAACATTGTCTGATGTGAAGGAGAAACAACATTCATGCATACCAGGGTTAATAAATATTACAAATGAAAGGCCTTAATAATTCTGTGAATCACTTAAACGACTCTGAACAGTCACACGGCTGCTATACTGTTATTACAGTATTTGTGTGTGTGTGTGTGTGTGTGTGTGTGTGTTGGTATGTTTGGAGTTTCTTCTGTCTAATGATTCACTGCTGCTCTTTCACCAACTGTACAGAGCACTGAGAGACAGACTCTCTCCCTCTCTCTCTCTCTCTCTCTCTCTCTCTCTCTCTCTCTCTCTCTCTGTGTGTGTGTCTCTCTCTCTCTCTCTCTCATGAGCTCATATTGCTGTTGGCTCGGTCCTTTTCTCAAACATCTTTCTCCTGCACAGTTTAAATCTTCCAATGCAAAAACAAACATCACTCTTACAGATAATATAACAGCACACACACACACACACACACACACACACTTAACACATGTTTTTACACAGCGCAGCCTTTTAGACAATATATTTTCATTTTATCAGTATCAGTCTATATGAATTATATAACAAACAAAAAAAAAAAAAGATAATATGAATTATGTTTCTTTAAATAAGTATCAAGTTTCCAAATAAATGTATTGAAGAAAAAATGTATTCAGTATATTATTTGTAAAAAATATAATGCATGTATGATTTTTTTTTATAACGCTGAATATGTTAATGAATTAGTAAAATAATTTATGAACAAAAATTATTTGCAAAAACATTTATTAATAAATACTATAAAGATAAAAGGCAATACACTGAAACCATATTGAAGTTATTGGAACTGTATTAAATTAAACAAATTCAAATTAATAAGTAAAAAATTTTCTACATGTTACAGAAGTTCTAAAATCTTTAATTTAGAGAAGGTATTTTATATTGTGTATATATATATATATATATATATATATATATATATATATATATATAAATCATATTAATTTACACTGAAAATAAATTTAACGTACATACACTGTTCATCAAAAGTTTGAACATGCCTGAATACATACATTGTCTATATATTGTATACATCATCTAAAAACATTTTACATTTTCTGCTGCAATATTTAATATTAAAAGTTTTCATGTGTGTTACATTTCAGTGACTACATCATTCCCATATTTCCACGTATTTTCTATTTTCATGTCTTTAATGTTATTTGGACATATACATTTATTAAACATTTTATATATATATTATTTTTAAATTTTATTATACTAGTTTATATAAATAAATATAGAATTATGTATATTAGTACATATAATTATAGAAAATTATGTAATAACTTTATTTTACATTATATTCAACAAAGTTCATAGTCAAAATATTATAGAAATATTTCTGACACATTATTTAACAGTCAAAATTTCTGATTCATCCTCAAGTCTTCCTGGACTCAGACTTTTGACCTAACTCAATTATTCATGTCTTCCATATGCTGCCTGTACAGTCCTTTGTGTGTGTGTGTGTGTGTGTGTGTGTGTGTGTGTGTGTGTGTGTGTGTGTGGGGCCTGGCACTCATGAAGAGAAATGGTTCAATGTCGTACAGTCAGAGAGACAGACATACAGATGAGGAGCGAGAGGTCAACAGCTGCTCTGTCCAGAGAGAAACACACAGAGAACCTAATCATAAACCCCAAAACTACCACAAAATCATAATTACACAAACTGTAAATATAGAAACAATGTATAAACTAGAAAGAGAAAGAAACAGAGAGAGGGAGAATGCAAAATGTGTGTGTTGTTTTGTATACAAAACAATGTGTGTTGCCATTGTTGAACTCTGGACTGCCAGAAGTGTTGTGCTGACCTATACTTACAATAATTGCATTATTGAATAAAAGAAGATAATATTTGAGATGCTAATTTTAGGCCAATTAATGATTCTTTTTATATTAAATAATTTAGCACTTATATTTTTATTTATTATTATTATTATTATTATTATTACATTTTATAATGTATTAAGATGTTTCCATAAACTTTGACCCCACCAGTAGTTACCTTTTAACCTTTATTTTTCAATGAACACACTAACATGCACATGCATACATTCGCATCTGCCTTGAAAACACACACACACACACACACACATACCTACAGTAACAGCCTATTTGGGCTATTCGTCTAAAAGAGGAGAAAGGTAATTATAGGTTTTGCCAGCCCGTTTTATGGAGCCTTTGATATGCAGAAACGCATATTTGAGCGGCAGGCAGCAGGCTGTGTGTGTGTGTTTGTGTGTGTGTGTGTGTGTGTGTGTGTGTGCAGCTGAGTGCTGATTAGATGCCTGATCAGGGCTCTGACTGCAGGGTCTCATCTGGGGACCAGGAACATCCTTCATTACGTGTTTCCAGGGGAGTGGAATTGTGCTCGCGTGGCGGTCTGTTGCATGGGTTATAATCATATCTGTTTAGATTAGCGGTCAGTTATCCTGACATAGATCCCCCTTCATAACGTGTTCACATATACTGACAAACAGTCAAAGCAGCGAATCTCACTTGGGCCCAGGACAGAACCCTGATGGACACCGTACCACTGTGTGGTAATGCAGCTGATACAGTCATGTGACTCCACAGCTGTCTGTCATAGTAAATAAGCTACAGTTTAACAGTCAGTAATTTAGACTTAATATCCTCATACGTACTCTTTAACTTGTTCAGCATTTATAGGCCCACTGCTGCCAATTTACTCGACGGGTTGGCATAAACACGTGTGTGTTACGAGCTGGCTGTTTATGATAGACTCGTCACCGTTGCCCCTCGCAGTCAGATAATTGCATGTTCCGGACTCAAATTGCAAAGCTGAATGTGATCAGACCTGTTTCAGGGACATGGAAACCTATGCCTTTTTTCAGCTTTCCTTCTATATGTAATTTTTTTAAGGCAAGCATTCACACACACAGCCGTTGGGGATTAGGCCTAATGACAGAAGTTAATTATATTAAGTGTAATTTTTAAAAACAGTTCATGAACTGCAAATTATAGTTAAGAGCCCCTTTAATGCTCTTTGTGTTAATTACATGTCTTAATATCGCATAAAAAATAAAGGATCCAAGGAAAAAAAAAGGAGGGGGAGAGAAAAACAATTTGTGAGTACATTAATTTCATTCATCACTCTGTTTAAAATGGTCGAATTGAGTGTTTATATAGTTTTTAGCCAGAGACTTTACTGAGCTTTCACAGTGCAACTAAATACTAATACAATTATGCAGTTTTAATAATGAAAAAAATAAAATAAAATTACAGTAATTTTACACAATGCAAAATATTCAGTTCATGATTATATTTTGCATTGCCACAAACACAGAAACCTGCATATTTAATATATTTTTGGGGCTTTTTTCTGAAATCTTCATAGGACAGTTTGAGATAAAGCAGTTGGAGAGGGATCTTAATGCATGTTCACGATTTTGTAAATGATTTGATAGTGTATATTATTTTTGCTCAACATCTGAAGTGACTTTCCTTTTCAGCTGACATCATCATTTTGTAGCCACCCATCATGTAGAGACTCTTTTCGGAACAATCACAATAGAACATTGTTTTACTTCTAGAACATTGCAGTAAAAAAGTGAACGTTCATGCAGATGCAGATGCAACACCTTCCTCTTTCTATAATGTGCACGTCTCATCTGCTCAACGTAGAACATAAACAAATGATATTCAGTCAGCATTCGCACTTTGACTCATACACAAGCAAACCTCCATGTCTCTGTCATTCGTGTGGAACAGAAACTGACACTACAAGTCTAGTCGAGTTCATTAGCTTTCTTATAATTATCCTCCAGGCTCTTTGGAGAGATTTCCTTTTTTTACCGATCGGTTATGAAGTTCGGCTCTTGAGAGGCAAAGAGACTCTTGACTCGCACAATTGAAATAAAAGAGGGAGAAAAAGGTCCTGGCCATTTTGTTGCTTTGAAACCTTAATCTAGAAAAATTCTACTTTCCTTTATCCTTTAATACCAGATCAAAGAGCCGAGAGTGAACCCAATTCAAACCCGTCCATTATAGAGGAAACAGCAGAAAGGCTTTGAGAAAGTGTGAAACGTCCTCACACAAAAGAAAAGGTTTGGAGGCTCAATTACTCACTTATTCACCGGCCTAATTTTATGCATGCTTCATTTGCATGTCATTTTTGAGGGCGAGGTAGACATTTTGCCCTGGTAATTACCCCACAAATACATTAACGACCCCAAGAGCCACGAATCAGTCTACATGCGGGCATCACCGGTCGTGTCATGGGGGGAAGCGGTCAGGATGCCATGATCTTTTTGAAGTTGTTTTTTCTTGGAATTGCAGCAATCAGTTGAAAGATTTGTGATATGTTAAAAAGACTCAGATGGATTCTGCGTTCGCCTCCTGGTGAGCTCAACTTCAAATGCCTCGCTTTCAGACCTAACTCACCGTCTCCTGTACGGCATGTAGTCTTTGAAGACCTGTGAAATGTGATGTTTCAGATCTGGACTAAGTCCAGGACTGTTGTTTTTTCTCTGCCTTCGCATTTCAGACAGTTTTCTTGTGGACATGTTTGTTTGCGCTTGTGTGGCGTCGACTTGTTTAATTATTTCATTTTAGTGCAAACGCAGATTTGGCGAGAAGCCACGTATCGATTATGAAAGAAGGCAGAGTGATTAAAACAGCCAAATTGGTGTGTGAAAAACTGAAAAAAAATAAATAAATTAACAGGAGAAAAGAGAGGAGGAAAAAAAACAGCAACTTTTCCTCAGGAGTCAGAGACCACCCTCGGCTCGCTCACTTGTAATCATCTCAGAATTTGCTCAGAAACACTTGCGAACTTGTGTGGGAGTTGTTTTTACTTCATTAAAAGCAGAGTCTAGAGCCCACGAGAACTCTCACGCTGCAGAAATGAACCCTTACCATGAGAAAAACAACCGGGAAAAATACAACCACGTCCTGGAGTTCTTTTACAAGTTGACAAAATCTGAATCCGGGGAGGAATCACTGATGAGGGAGGCTGCTGATTGGTTATTTGTGCTTAGAGGAGAGACAATTGAATTCAATTGGTGGTTTAGAGCATTGTGTCTCACCTTTAAAGTCATTTCAAAACTAGCAGAGAGAATCATAGGAAATGTGGGTGAGAGGCCCCTTGCCATTCAGAACAATGCTGCTCATATTTTTTAGACATTAATCCTCATCAAATATGTATATATTGAAATATAATATAAACTATTTTGAATTCGAATTTGACCATTTGATCAGGCTAACATTTTTTTTTATCTACCCTAAATGGATTAACAGTGCAAAGTAACAGTTTTAGTTCCAATAAGAAAACTGAATGGGCTCACTGATTTAAACATGCAACTTGAGATCATGTGACACATGTAGTGAGGTCATGTGACTGTCAACATGCTGCTCTCTAAATCAAGTTGGCCTGCTGTTTCACTTACAATTTTTTTCTGAAGTAGTATACATTACACAGTGTATACATTAGCTTTAATGGATTATTAGCAAAGAAAAACAAGAAAACCGAAAATATGAAGATGTCAATCTGCAACAGAGATCCACAGAATGAGAAAAACTGAAAATTCAATTCATTTCAAGTTTATTTGTATATCGCTTTTTACGATACAAATCATTACAATGCAACTTTACAGAAAATTACATTTCTACAATATTTAGTAGTAGCTTATAAGTGGTGACTGTCAGTTTGTGCACATATGACAGGATTAGAAAAAAATTAACATTATTAACAGCAATTATTATATGATGCAATCACACTTGTACCAATATTTCTTTCTGTTTGTTGATTCAGGGTTAGCATCATCTGGGGTCCTCAGAGGGTCAGCATCATCTCTTCTCAGGTGTTCTGGATCCAGACTGGAGCTTGTGTAAATCCTAGATGTAAATCCCGTGGCAAAACATAGAAACAAATACAGACATCATTAGCATAGCTGCTGTTCCAACAAACTACAATTAATTAGTTTAACCCAAGCTAAAGAATAAGAATGTGCATTTGATCAGATGCTACTGCAGTCACAATTTAAGAGATACATTATTCGTATGCTTGGCGAAAGAGATGTTTTTAATCTAGATTTAAACAGAGAGAGTGTGTCTGAACCCCGAACATTATCAGGAAGGCTATTCCAGAGTTTGGGAGCCAAATGTGAAAAAGCTCTACCTCCTTTAGTAGACTTTGCTATCCTAGGAACTACAAAAAGTCCAGCGTTTTGTGACCTTAGGGTGCGTGATGGGTTGTAGCGTGGTAGAAGGCTAGTTAGGTAAGCAGGAGCTAAACCATTTAGGGACTTATAGGTAAGTAATGATCATTTGTAACTGATATGGAACTTAATAGGTAGCCAGTGCAGAGACTGTAAAATTGGGGTAATATGATCATTTTCTTGATCTCGTAAGGACTCTAGCTGCTGCATTTTGGACGACCTGTAGCTTGTTTATTGATGAAGCAGGACAACCACCTAGAAGTGCATTACAATAGTCCAGTCTAGAGGTCATGAATGCATGAACTAGCTTTTCTGCATCAGAAACAGATAACATGTTTCGTAGCTTGGCAATGTTTCTAAGATGGAAGAATACTGTTTTTGTAACAAAAGGAATATTATTTCCAAAAGACAAATTGCTGTCTAATATAACACCCAGATTTTTGGCTGTAGAGGAAGTAACAGTACATCCGTCTAGTTGCAGATTGTAATCTACACGATTCTGTGTAGTGTTTTTTGGTCCAATAATTAATATCTCTGTCTTATCCAATCTTTTACATTTTTAAAACACACTGTTAGCTTAGATAATTTAGAAGTTTCATCTGGTCTCGATGAGATATATAGCTGAGTATCATCAGCATTACAGTGGAAACTAATCCCATATTTTCTAATAATATTACCAAGGGGCAACATGTATATTGAAAATAGAAGGGGACCTGGGACGGATCTTTGTGGCACTCCATATTTTACTGATGATAAATGAGATGACACCCCATTTAAGTAAACAAAATGGTAGCGATCGGACAGGTAGGATCTAAACCATCTTAGAGCCTGCCCTTGAATACCTGTATAGTTTTGTAATCGATCTATGAGTATGTCAAGATCTATGGTGTCGAACGCAGCACTAAGATCAAGTAAGACTAGAAATGAGATGCAGCCTTGATCTGACGCAAGAAGCAGGTCATTTGTAATTTTAACAAGTGCAGTTTCTGTGCTATGGTGTGGCCTGAAACCTGAAATTCTTCATACAGATCATTTTTTTGGTGGATGAAACTGAAGTGTTAGACGCTGTAGAATCTACACTCGCTATGGTATTTCTAATGTTATCTATTTTATCAGTGAAGAAATTCATAAAGTCATTACTATTAAACGTTGATGGAATATTTGAATCAGGTGTCGTCTAGTTATTTGTTAATTTAGCCACTGTGCTAAATAAAAACCTTGGATTGTTTTGGTTATTTTCAATGAGTTTGTGTATATGAACACACAAATACAGGTATTTCTCTAAAACTCATGCAAATGTCATAGTCTGGTGCTTATAAACTAAATTCTGTTTCCAATATTCTATATAAGCAAAATGGATTTGTATGAATGGAAGGTGTGTTTTTTTCTGCATTTGATAAATACTGGTTCTTATAAATGGATTTGATGATTGTAAATGAGAGTGACTGAACTGGTATAAGTTCATGAAAAAAAAAATATATATACATATATATGCTTTTAAAAGAACTTGACATACATTTTTTTTCATATTTGATTGTTTTTCATATTTACTTTGATAAATGAAAAAAAAAGCCCTTTAAATGCAGCAATTACACTGATCAGTATTACCTGTTAACTGCATAGACAGAATAGTAAAATGAAATGAGCAGAATTGATTAAGTGATTTACCAGTTTATCATAAAAAACCTGCAACCCATTTTTTGGGAAACAACTAACCAGTAACGATCCAGTAACTAGCAAAATTCACAGACAAAACTCCATCTTGAGCAGTTTTTCCTTTATTTTTAGCACTTGTAAAGGACACACAAAATCTTTCTAGTGTCGTGTGAAACTTTCTGTACCTGATTAAATAGGTCAGGTCAAATGTGATCGGACTGGACATTTGATGAAAACGATGATGATTTGTTGTTGACCTCAACATTGGTCAGTCTTTCTCCTTCAGATGGTCATGGGTGACTCAAATGTTTGTGCCCAGAGGGACAACCAGTCAAAGTCACAGTGTTTGTACGGGTGGCAGGTCACTTGTGGCCTGAGGGAAGATCTAAGCTTGAATCCATATGGGTCTTTATGAGGTTTATCTGCTCATGTGCTGTTAGAGCAAACCTGACATGACCAGACATGATGTTTTGCTGCACCTGACCAATGGGCATGTCTGATCCGTGTTACATGTCTCATGATTACAGTGCATGACCCGTCTGACATCCGTAAGACCCTCGTAAACCCACAAACTGCCAGCGTAAGATCATCCTGTCTTGTCGAAGTAAAGGCCGACCCATGACACGTGCCAGCTGAGGATGATGAGGGAATTTAATGTCCTGTTACATGAATATGGATACAGAAAGTGTTTAGAGCAGATTAAAAATTCCTTTTATTTTTATTTTTTCTTTGATCCATCTTAATCTGGTTGGAATATTACTTCTTACCATTCTTCTGTTGTATTCCATCTGTGACTATATGCATTTTAATCTACTGTGAAATCTGATAAGAACAAAAGTTAAGATATCACAAGCCATCTTCTCGATCAGAGGTCACCAAATGCTTTCAGAAGATGAATCCTATAAAATAAATTACTTCTGATCACTTCATCATGTCAGTGAAAAACAGTACCAGGTGGGCGAACATCCAGAAGACTGTTTATATCATACCTAACAAAATGTTAAGTAATATATGATATTAAGTACACTACTTCCTATTTGCACTTCTGTAATGCATTTTTTTTAATAAAATAAAATAAAAATTTAAAATCATATATTGTTAGTATTTATTTATCATGGTAATAATTGTTTTACTCCAATTTTAATTTATGCATACTTAAATAAAGCATCATGGCCAATGATCTCGAAGTTTAAGGTGCAAAAACACTTTATTTTCCACATACTCCGCTATGCCCTGCCTTTCTGAAATGCATAGTTTTTTTTATAAAGCTCACAGGTCTGAAAAGCAAGGTGTGCTCTTATTGGCCAGCTATTCAGTGCTTTGTGATTGGCCAAATACCTCAAGCAATAAAACTAGCCATTTGCAAGCCTTGTGCTGCATAAACATAAAACCATGTCTGCATTTGTGATTAGAAAAATGACAAACAACAAGCTCTACTATACGGTCTACACTGCTCAAAACTCGCATTTGAATCATCTGTGGCAAATCCTTAACATGTAAACTTACTTATTGTGAGTCAGAACAGCCAGCACTGTAGTCTTCTCTCCCATGATCAGGAAACAGTTCTCCATAAAATGAATATTTGTGTTAAACTCTTCTGGAAACTCTTCGTCTTTTGGAAGGCCAAACAACGTTTTTTCACTTTCACAGTGAAACAGCGTCTCAACGACATGGCGCCAGCGGCAACAGCGATATTAAAAGGTTATGCCCTCCTTTATTTCCTTGAACATTTGGACGGTGTTATGCAAATCTTCCCACATTGTGACATAGACATGCGGGGGCGTGTTAGAACGAGCCGTTTTAGGGGTGTGTGGTTGACTCTTAACTTTAAGTCTCTTTGGGTTTGACACTTTAGTCTTTGAAACGTTACAGATCTTCTTCATGCACCAAGAGTTTGTAACACTCCAAAGAGAAAGGAAAACTTGAAATCACATAATATGACCTCTTTAATGTTGTCACTATAATAGAGTGAACTAGATTTTGATTTGGGGCTATTTAGGTTTTAGTCTTTGATTCTCTGTGAGATATTTTATTCTGATGTTTGCCTTGATTTATGCCGAGTGTGTTTGAGAATATCACTATGAAACAGTCTTTGTAGTGTAAAGAATAATTTAGACGATTAAATAGATTGCAATTACTATGCAAATAGATTCAGGAAGAAAGACCAATCAGAATTCAGTATGCAAATGTCATTATTACTGTTACATCTTCAATGCTGGAATATGATATGTGTAAATTAATAGGAGATTTTAATCTCACATATAATCTCATATTTCTGAAAAAGTGAGTAAAAAGTAAATGCATTTCAGTAATGATTTTGTAAAGAGAAATGTGCCTAATTGTCATAAAGCCAGAATGTAAAAAAAAAAAAAACCTTTTAATGAGAATCACTCTGGAATTAATTTCTCATAATGAGTTCAGTTGATAAAACCACTGAAACTTTGACTGTTTGCTTCATTAGTTGTGGGTGATCGAGTTCTATGGTGAAGTATCAGAGTAAGTCAGTCTAATAGTCCTGAGAATAACAGACTTTGAAAATATGCTTTTAATTTGTATATTCTCTCTTGACTCTGATGGGAACACACTGAGGACTTCAGAATCCCAGTCAGAGTACAGAGCGTTCAAACCGCGGTGCCCGAATCCACTTAAAGAGCCACTCATGCCTTTAATATGTAAATGAAAGGTATGCAAAGATCTGATGCTTTTATAAAAGAAATCTGCCCCGAGGCTCACAGCCGCCCCACTGCTGCGGAAATGCAGTTACACGCCGAAATAAACAGTTGTTAAAAAGGATCACATGAGTTTGTATCTGGGAAGATGAAAAGCTAATTGACATGAATAATTTATCGTGATGTGATATTTTATATAATTCAAACAGGAGAGAAAGTGAAAGCAAATATGTCAAATATTAGCAGGACCTCTGAATATTCATAAGAAATGATCTGGGTGTTGAGCTACCGCTCTTTAATCTGCTGTCTGAAGGTCAATGAACTACATCCACTGGCTGACACACGGAGAACTTTCAAGAGCTATTAGAGATCCATAAATGATTCAAGCACAGAGCCGTAACACACCGCTGCATAAAATTGTCTCATTTACCTTCATAAAGGTCTGAGTGCTTCTATTATACCTACACACACACATTGATGGAGGTGAGGATAGACTGATTTAGCCGTCTACATCTTTAAAGACCAGAGAGATCAAATCACATCAGTGAGTAGCAGAGAAAATGATTAGTTTTATCAAATGTAATTTGACAAGATGATAAAATAATCTCTATTCAGGTCTCATCCTGTTGTTGTCAGATCTGCTTTATATCTGAGATGTGAAGTGAACTCTGCTGTTTCATAATTAATGGCGTGAAGAGTTTCTGGGCTCTTGAGTGTTTCTGGAGCTCAATGGGTAGATTATGGCACTGGCAATACCAAGGTCATGGGTTTGATTCCTAGAGAATGGATGAACTGCTATAATGTATAGTTTGAATGCAATGTAGCTGTGGATAAAAGCGTCTGCTAAATGCATAAACGTAAATGTACAGTTTGCATTGCCATTATTTGGTTATTGTTTACTTTTTATTCAAAAAGAAAATGTCTGATAGGGCGTGTTCCTGGATCAATATCCTTCAAAAACAAAATAATTTTAATCCAACCATTACCTACCATAATATTTGATTGGATGACAGAAATGTTGCTCCAGGATCATCAAGACTGGTCATTCTACAAATTGTGTTAATAAACACTACAGATTTGGTCTCTGTGGTGTAGCAAGCAGACTTCATTGGCATCACTGGCATCGCATCTGGGGTTTAAACCTACAACTTTTAGGTTTCTAGTCAACCACTCATTTCCACTGTTGTATCATTTGTGCTCATGGGAATCACTTCTGGGAATTGAAATTACAACCTTTAGTTTACCAGTCAACCACTTTACTCCTCTCCTTTGTTGAAGCTGAAGTTTGCAGTTGCATAATAAACATCATGTAGATTTTGGAATTTTATTTTATTTTTCTTTATTTCTTTATTTATTTTTTCTTTGAGTTTGGAATAGTGTTCATGGGAATCACTTCTGAGACTTTGATTTGCAAGCAAACCCTGTAATTGTGGATTGAGTCACCATGCACATGTCTGGACTTTAGAACATTAGGCTGATGTCAGGAGGAAATGACATGTCCAAATTGTCCATTAGGAGTGTCCATCTCAGATGAAGGAGTCCATTCTTCTTCAGGAGCGATGGCTTGGACAAAGGCGACTCTTATAGTGCTGAACTTTTGACAGCTCTGTTTCGGTTCTCCAGATGCTTTGGTGGCTGCATTGCAGTGGGTGAATTCCTCGCATTTCTGCGTGTTTTCTGCATTGATGTTCCTCTGTAAGTGTGTCTTTGTTCAAGCCCTCCCATGGTGTGCCCTCCTCAACCCCAGACCCTTGCCCTGCGATGCTTCTAAAACTATTCTCCTCCGTCCCCCTCGTGAATTAAGCATCTTTGCACTTTTGATGGATGAGGGCCTCCTCTTCACCCACGATGTGTTATGGAATGCAGGGATGGGTAGTGTAATTTTGCATCACATCTCTTTGGTAGATGCTCAGGGAATGTGTCATTCTGGACTGGCTACTTATGTAGGCGACCGCCATGTTGAACTATGATGGAGTCCTGTTTAAAATCAGGATAATTTGCAAACGTAGAGCGTGTTTGGTAACGTGGGCATTTGGGGAATCCTTGCAATTCACCATGACGTGATTTGTGAAGTCTCATGCCACCAGAAACTGACCAACTGCAGCCCGTGAAGACAAAGAGAATCTCCTTGGACTTGGAAATGGATTCTTATTTATACATCTGGAGTCTCTGGACTGGAACACCATTAGAGAATGAAGAACATTAAGACTCTGATAATTAATTCTTCCTTCTTTTTTTCAGAAAAGACATTTTAATTCTGAGTGACTATCAAATTATCCAAGTGTAAGATATTTTGGGAAAGAAAGCTGTCATGTTTTTGAGCCGAGTTTCATTGGTGCGGCCCACTCAATTTCCAGCTCCTTGGGTTTTTTTTTTTTTTTAACGGGGACTCCTCTCTGCATTATTCGAGGACTATTTTGCTCACAAAATGAAATTCTGTCAGCAATTACTATCCCTTAAGTTATTTATTGTTATTTTTAGAGATCTTTATGCAGCTCTTTTGAATGCAACAGTTCTTTCTTCAGCTACAAAAATAACAAAAAATGCATCATTACAGTATCTCAATGCAACTCTTTTAAAAGGGAATTGAGAGGAATATTATGAGTGAAAACTAATCAAATATGGGTGTTTATCAGCAATTATAAGACTTCATGAGTCTTTCATAACCCCTTTAACATATGGACTCATTTTATTGTGCTTTTCTGCAGCCTGACTGTATGATTTTTGTATGTAAAAGAGCTTCATTAAGATTCTTCGCAAATTCTCCTTTTGTGTTTCTCAGAAAAATAACATCTCTATTTTCAAAGAGAGCAAGAAAACACAAAACCAGATTTCTGTTGTTGTTGTATGTTGCAAAATGTCCTGGTTCAACGCGTTTGGCCACTTTGCAAGTTTTGCAATTGTTTATTATGGGTTTTCTTTTCCGTTTATCCGAGCCATTTATAAAATGTTTTTGTGGCTCAGTTTTAATTTTCTCGTGTCTGGCTGCATAGCATTTCATTAACGTGCAGTAATATTTACATATGAACATGTGTCTGGTGACGAGGTTCTCAGCTAAACAGAAGTGATCATGTGTGACAGGAAGGAGCCTCAGTCATTCACCAGGTCCTTATCCCATCAAATGCTTTTCACATCAAGACAATATTGGAGCTGAGCGATGCGAGCTCACCGAGGTCTGTGAGCTAATGCAGGGTGAAGCCATGCCATATCCCCCCGGAGCTCTTTGTGTCCTGTGCCCACCATGGCACTGTATGGGTCCCGTATGGGCTTTTAGAGATGCATGCCCCATCCTCGGAGAAAGGGAGGTGCCGTACGTTCATCTGTGTGTAGACACGGATAATTCAGGGCTGATCTCTCGGCGCTGCGGTAATGAGGGTGATTTAAAGAATGTTCGCACATCCCCGAGCGCTGATAAATGTTATTATTCATGCACAGGTGCTGCTGCGAGCTGCCTCTGAATTATAATTAAGATAATCTGTCTCTTTCTTCCCACTCGCCTTTCACACGGATCACTTTGTTCTGCACTTTCTCTGCTCTCAATAGCAGGCGCTGCGGCGGCCCGTCTCTGCCCGTTCTATTGTCTCATGCCTTTTCCAGCACAAAACCTCACCAAACAACTGGGACTAAACGTAGATTTTCCCTCGAGCTCTTCCTCTGCAGAATACGTGCCAAGCTAAATTCAACTCAAATGAAGAAAGTGAGCAGTCCTGTGGGACTAAGACTGTGATATTGTGTGTACACAGCGCTGGGATACGCTCAGATCATTTGTCCTGTGCGTGCATCTGTATTTTACTGTACATTAGCCAGAAACAGAGCCTCTGTGTAGCTCATACAGTAGAGCGTGGCATTAGCAATGCTAGCAGGTCATGGGTTCGATTCCCAGGGAATGCATGCACTCATATGTGTACCTTGAATGCGATGCAAGTTGCTTTGGATAAAAGTCTCTGCCAAATGCATAAAGAGTATGCAAGGCTTAAGAGATCTTAGTTAGAGTTCATGCAAACATCAGAATTTGTAGAGTTGTGTGTTTCCCAAAAGCATCGTTAGCTCCTATAACTATGGTCACATGTTCCACTGAATTTCATTGAACTCTTGTTGCTAACAACCAAACTTGAGACCATAGTTGCTTTTGGGAAGCATATCCCAGATCGTTTGGTCCCTGCAAGATTTTGAGATTTGATCTTAGCATATCAGAGCATATGCAATCTTTTTTCTGAAACCCATGTAAAATTTTGGGGATCAATTTCTTGGGAAACACATCTGAAAAGGAGCTGCCATTTGGTTTCAATTTGCTTTCTAGAAGGATCAACAGCAATATTAATAAGACCTCATTTGTGATTTTGCTTTCCGGTGGGTTCAAACCTGCAAAAGAACCAAAGGCAGAATGGCATCCTTGCTGTGTACAACACACAAAAAGAGCAAAAGCTAATTGCATGTGTCTGTCTAGAGCCATTTTGTCCAATGCTTGATTGCATTTAGCTTTAACTAATACCAGTGTGTGTGTGTGTTTTAAGTTCTAAAGGTTAGAGTATGTGAAGGGTTTGTGTGTAATTACCTTAAGTAAAAAGGTTCTTCCCAGAGGCCCAGCGAATGGAAGTGTCTACTGTCAAATACCCTCATTAGAAAGCAGCTCCATATCATTAATCTAAGTGAAAACTCTCCTGCAGACCTCAGCTGAACAGGTTTGTAAACAATTAAGTTAAAACTTAATAGACCTGTCAAAGTTGAACAGGGTCACGGCATCTCAGGAAAGCCCCTCTAAGTAGGTTTCTTCATGTGAAATAAAGACCGTTTTCACACCAGACTTCTTGATGAAGTCCATTTGAGTCATTTTGGTTTGCTAGTTCTTTTCTCAGTTATTAATTTATGGATTTTTATAAAATAATTTGGAAATATCAAGGCTTTTTCAATCTGGCTATGGTGGAAATCACTCAAAACATCAACGTAAGCAGGACACTCTGGCTTATAAAGAACTTCTGTGTTTGACCATCCAAATCATTGTTTTGGTCAGGTCTCATGCATGCTTGTGTTTGCCGTGTGAGCAATGGCGATGTGGTTGTGTTTAAGTGCGACTACAGCTGTGTCGTCTCAACATGACTCCTGTTTACAGGAGCCGCTCTACAGCAGACGGACGCAGTTAATCCTCTCTGCTTTTGTGTGCAAATGAGTTGTTTTGTTTATCTTTGGTTAAGTTTGATTTGCTGTGTCTGTGTGCTGATGTTGAGTTGAGTAACCGTGTGTTCTCTGCTCTCAAGAGGGGAACATGAGCACCAGGAAAAGCTTTTCACAATGTCGCCAGCTGGTTTTCATGTTCCCAAACCTACAGCAGATCGGATAAACTGACAGTGCTACTGTGAGCTAGACACTTAGGAACATCAGCAGACAATCCAAGCTGGAGTTTGCATGAAGAATTTTCAAAGTTAAGCCAAAATGTTATGTGAATGTGAACGCGTACAGCAATCCAAGTAGGGTTGCAAAGGGGTGGATAATTTCCAGTAAATATCCAGAAACTTTCCAATTATCTCGGAACTTTCCAAAAAATCTTGTAAAGTTTCCAAAAATGTCTGGATATTTCCGAAATTTACTGGAAATGTTCCATCTTTTTGCAACCCTAAATGCAAGCTTGATTTTGTACATCACTGCATTCTAAAATGTGTCCGAATGTAATTCATAGGATGTTTTGTTTCCAACTGAGTTGTTCCACCAACAATACAATCCTATTTGTTAAATAGTTGTATATTATTTACCAACCATTTCATAATTAACCAGAGTTTTGTGGCTTTCTGCAGTATTTTGCTTTCAATGTGAACCGAAAAGTCGCTGGAAAAAGATGTGTTAGTTAAATAGTACAAGATGTAAGAGTAAAGAAACAAACTGTGTAAGGAAATAAAAACGTTTTGTTTGAGAAATCACAAATATTTCATATGTTCCTTGTTGAAAGAGTCGTCTCAGTGTGCCTATTCTTGTAGTGCTCATGATAACTGTAACTTTCCTGAATAAAACCCAGATTTCCCTTCTGAAAGCCGGTAAATGACATATATTTAAAGCATACCTCCTGGCTACCGTATGCCCTGAAATGACTTTAATAAGGATGAAAGAGCTACTAGTAAAGCTCTGCTTTTAAATTAGAAATGACCCAACTGCAGTACTGACTTCAAGGAGGTTAGAATTAAACACCACACATCCATCTTTTCTGATGTCTGCAGTTAAAATCCTGATTATAGCAGTTTCAGAAACATCGACTCCCATTAAAACTCTACACAGGTTCTGTGTATAAGATCTTCAGGTCTGCAGTGTCTTGATTCAATCAGTGCTCTAGAACAATCATCAAATTCAGAATGGAATATTGCTGTTCTTTTCTAGATATCTCACCCGATATATGAAGCATATATGTAGTACAGTATGTTATAATATAAGTGTTGGTAATACATCTCAGTTTTGTTACATGACTTCACTACATTGCAAGCATTTTTGCATTTTCACAATAACACGTTTTTCAGTGTAGTCAAAGAATGTGGCTAAACAATTGCACAATTGCATACATTTTGAAGATAAATTGTCACATTGGAAATGGAAGGGCAAGTGCCTTGCATTGTGGTTTTTGAAACATTTTTGGCCAGGTGTTTGTTTGGGACTTTAGTAACCAGTGTTGGTTTCAGCAGCCATATTTTCTTCACTGTTGTGTCGTGCATCAGGTTAAACACATGCAAAGTGATGATGATTATCTCAGTGTGGCGTGGTGAATACGTCTGTGTGTGATTTTGGTGTTAAGTGTGTTAAAACAATCTGAAAGTGTGTGGTTGAGCCGAGTGTTTCCAGGTGTGTGTGTGTGTTTGCATGTGTGTGTAATGCACTCAGAAACCCACTGCACCTACTGTACTGTCAACCTGACCACAAACCTAAAAAACGTGCAGAGGCACCTTCTTCAAACCAACCTTTTATGTTGGTTTGACAAGACTTGCTTGAAAGTAAAAAAAAAAAAAAAAAAAAAAAGCTTTGAAGTTTTTAATTTGACTTGTGTAATCATTATGCTATTAATATATTAACATTATCTAGAGTATGCAGTGTTAGGATGGGTGAATGGATAGATGGATGCTACATTTATTAATTTTGGTTCTGATTTCAACCTAATTATTTTTGTAATGTACCTAATCGTTTGATTAACATAGATAGATAGATAGATAGATAGATAGATAGATAGATAGATAGATAGATAGATAGATAGATAGATAGATAGATTGGGTTTCCATCCTGAGCGCAGGAGTTTCTAAACACAGAACGGCTCTAATCAGGATCGTTTTCAAAGGCTCCAGAGAGAGGAATGTCTTTGTTTCTGAGTGAAATGTGGGGTTCTCCGAGCGTCTCTGCATACAGCATGTCTCTGAGACTATTCTTGGCAGCGCTGGGTTGAAGCAGGGGGGTTCATCTGGTTTAACTCAGGCATCTGCACTGATTTGGGAGGCTCTTTTGTTCTGGAGTTTTGATTGAGACTTAGAGAGTGCAGTAAATGCAGATACTCCTGGATGGGACGATGTGTGCTGACGTGATTGGATCGCCGTTGCAGACTCGTGGACTGAACCACATGAAAGCTCTGGAGATGAGGGGGATCTGGGGGCCACTAAAGAGATGCTCCTGCTTCTGAAGCTCAGTCTTCATGTCGCCGGCCGCAGGATGCCTTTTATTAATGGCACTCATTGTCACATTCAGACTCAGTTTTATTCTCTGGTGTGTGTCTGTTTTCAGCTACATCAGTTTTTGATGAGAAAAACCATAAACTTTTTTTTATTGAGAAACCATTTAAATGCTAAGTACAGACACTTATTACTTTACTAGCGAGGAGAAGTTGGGTCGCTTTGTGAAGTTATCACCACGAGCCGCATATTTGTGGACCTTAACCTTGTATAGAGTTAAATTGGGTTAAAGCGCCATCAGATCTATTTTCAGAGGTTATTCATCAGCGCGGAGGAACTGTCTGGTTTCTCCTTAAATGTCTGGATAATCACAGCTCCATTTGAAATGTCTCATGGTTGAATTGTTGAAGGTATTAGTCTTTATTAAAGCTAACTGGATCTGTGACCAATGTACTTAATTGTTTAGAAATGAAACATGCATGAAAACAGCTGTAAAATACAGTGGTTCTTGTATTTCAGTGACATTTTGGGTTCTGTCAGAGTGTCACATACATAGTGAGCTGGAGAGGGCACTTATCATAAACTTTAATTCATCATGCAGCTTTCTGCAATCTGTTTTATTATTATAATAGTTAGCAGTACATTTTAAATTACAATTCAGATTTTGGCAGCTCAATTAGAGATTACCCATTATTGAAAGGAGAAGAATCATCTTTTATGTGATTTTTTGTAAGTCTGACTGTAAAACAGGTTTGACATACTTTAAAATGATAATCAAAGCTTTTACTCAAACAACATTAATGCACATAAAAACAGGAAAAAATATTGTATGTCAATGTATATAATTATTTGATTTATGTTTGTTTTCTTTGCTTGTTAAAATAAATACGGTGTACAGTTCTTTGAAGTGTTGTTATCTAGGCTTAGGTTATTTTAAATGCTATTCTTGTGTTTGAATGTAGCCTTTGATGTTGATATGGTTTGAAATGGTATATATATATATATATATATATATATATATATATATATATATAAATGGCGTGCATGATTTCACCAAGTACAACATGTTCCCGGAACAACATTCCAATCAACCAATCAGAATTGAGAAAAAAACTTTTCAGAAATATTTGTTTTAGGCTTACAATCAGGGTTAGGTGCTTCTACACTCTTGTTAATCAGCTATCATTTTCTACTGATTTTAGGAAAAAATAATGGGTAGGGTTAGGTTTAGTGGTATGGATTGGGTTATTGACAATAATATGGATCCAGAAACATGTCTTACATATATTGTTTAAATAGATTGGTATATTAACATTATGTAAGTGAAGTATACAAGATCAAAAAATATTCAGGCTCAAGTATTTTGTGCCATTATACTTGAGATGTATATATATATATATATATATATATATATATATATACATCTCAAGTATAGTGGCATATATTGTATTCTATACAGATGCAGTGATGATTTGATGGATGATTTGGTAACGTTTTGCCAAAGCAAGCCATACCTTTTGCTTTATAAGAGTCTACAATGCTCACTAGGATTTGAAGCTAAGCCTGTTTGTTTGAACACGAAACAAGCTCGAACCTCTTCTGCTCTCTTCTTTGGAAATCATCCTGTTTTTACTGTAATTATTTTTTTTTTAAAAGCGTGTTTTTGTGCGACTTCCAGCCGTCGAGTCCCGATTGACTAATCTCTCGCCCAGTAAAGCCACTGTCACATATTCAGCCTTCTGTAATATTGAAATAACAAACAGCAAACGCACGGCACAAAGACGCTCTAATGAAAATGCTATGATTGACTCTGTTGTGGGACTTTATCATTAGTTGGGGCTTGATTTGGAGGCATAATCTTCTTTTGCTGGTGGCAGTCTCTGTGCAAGCGGGTGAACGTGCTAATAAAGTAGCAAGCGCTAATGCTCAGCTAATGCACTTGTAATGGTCGTGTTTGAAAACTGGAAGCTTTATCATTGTGTCGCACAAGAGCCAACAAATCTAAAACCTTTAACAAGAAATAATTAGGGTCTATTTAAACTATGCGACGCTGACCATATTCTTAAGACGCGGCTAAGCTTGTAAACCACTGCGGATACAATTAAAGGCTTTAAGCCTGCTAAACTTATCCAGGAATTGTATTACCTGAAAACTGATTATCGTTGGCAGGATTGTGCTGGTTTGTCGCCCACAAAGCCAAAAAGTTTCTATCAAGCGCCTCCATTAGTGACATTAACAAATGCTGATGCGTTATATAATGTTTAACAGATCGTTAGTCGATGTACATCCAAATAGATAGAAATGTCAAGAAACTTTGATTCATATATTGCACATGTATTCATATCTGCATGGACTAGTGATCTGTTAAGCATTAGGCTGCATTATATTTGTTAATGGCTTATTAATGAAAGTTATTATGAAGTGTTACGCAAGTTCTTTGCATAATGGCACATGTTTAAAAAATCTAATTATAGAACAGATCGTTACTCTGAAGCCGCTGTGAAATTCTGATAAACACAAACATGCTATATTGATGCACCAAACAGCTTAGTATATTAAATGATGAACACATTGTTAATTACATAGAGATGTTATGTATTGGACATTGGTGTGTTTTATCATATTAGTTTTATTAAAGCAATAAGCTACGTGAAGGCCGTGCATTACACTGATTTTACCAGAGTGAATTATTGCTGTATTTCTGCATGGCATGTTTTGTTTGGTTTCAGTGCGTCTCTGTTATGGGTGACTTTAAAACCCGTCCCGTGCAGACAGAGATTGAGCTAAAATTAGTTCAGTCTGCATATTGTAACGTGTTCTGCCGCACTCTTTAATTTCTTCAGAGTTTAACATTAAAAATCAGGTCAACCTTTAAGATTTATGAGCAGAAGAAATTAATGGTATGCTATTTTTACGCTGCAGATCGACTGTTAATTTGATATGACCTCAGTCAAAGGCGCCGAAACAACAAACTCTCTTACTTCCAAAGACAAATGCAGGGTCCCCAGCGCCGGCGCGCAAATGAGCCGATCTGAGGGCCTGGCTCTTATCTGCACGTTCACAACACACACACACACGCACACACACACACACACACACACACACACACACACACACACACACACACACACACACACACACACACACAGAGGTCTTTATGAAAACAACACTACTACTTTCTGTTACAAGCCACACAGGGCTGATTAAAGGAGCATTTGAACTAAATGTTATGGCATTATTCACTCCCCTTATATTGCTCCAAACCTATATGCGGCTGTTTTTACATGGAAACACATTCCTGTAGCTCAAAAAAAAACCTTGTTTATGGCACTAGTCATGCCAAGGTCATGGGTTCGATTCCCACGGATTACACAAGTGATTATATGTAGACCTTCAGTACAATGTTATGTGTATGTTAATGTGTAGAAGTATTTTTTAATGCATTAATTAATCCTTGTAATGCATCTTATGCATTGAATGATCTTATGAAAAACTATAACCACTGTTATAATACTTTTCAGTTACACTTTCTTTGAAAGTGTAATTATACATTTAAGTATTGTGTGATATTAATTAGATATATGTACAGTACTTATTGTATGATTAGGTTTTGGTTATTTGGGTTATTTGCATGTGATTATGCATAATATATTGTTATAATAATAGTAAGTACATGTAACATGAAGAAAGCGTATTATAGCAACTTTTTTATATATTTATATATTAAGACAAACTACTACATTAGTAGCCTAATGACCTCCCAATGACCTCCCAATCTCAATTCGTACAGCTGAGTCTTTACTCATTTGCAAGAAACAGCTAAAGACTCATCTTTTTCGCCTGCACTTAACCAACTAACACTAGCACTTTTCCTTTTCTTGTCTTTTAATTTTATTAAAATTAAAAAAGAAAAAAAAAAAAAAAAAAAAAACTACCTATGTGTTCTATACTAGACTAATTGAGACTTGTCATGGCACTTGTATACTGTAGTTTTTCTCTTGTTGACCTGACTGCTTCTATTGTTCTCATTTGTAAGTCGCTTTGGATAAAAGCGTCTGCTAAATGATTAAATGTATATGTAATGTTTTTTTTTTTTTTTTTTTTAGTTCATAGTCATTCTAACAAATGAAACTCATTGTAAAGTGTTACCTTGATATTACATGAAGGCTTTACGTTTTACTATGTTGTTCATTTTTAATGACCTATTACCAAACACACAAGCCGAAAAGTCTGTGAGTCAGTGCTGTGTCCTTCACTGCTGTCTCCTAACAAGAGACTTTTTTTCTCCTTTATTGCTCAGTTTCTGCTCTTTCTTGGTCCGTCTGTATTCAAAAGGGCTGCACACTTTTGAGTGGACTCCTTCGACAGATCAAACGTCTCCATCTGAAGCCTGGCAGTGGATGCTGAGCTCCCCGAGGAAGTCTCTCAGTCTTGCTCTGCTCCTCTCCATTCTGACTGAACAGGTTGACCTTTGCCCTTTTGCTCTCGACCCGCCGCTGTTCATCTGAAGAGGTTTCTAGCTCAGTCTGCTGTCACGGCTGTAATTACCTCATATTTATGAGCACTGAGCAGCACTATTTAGCCATATCTCTCGCTCTTAATCACCAAACATTTGTCCAGCGTATTCTTCTGCATGTCATTGTTATTCACACCCCCCATTTATTTATCTTAGATGTTTTTTTTATTTTATTTTTTTTATTTATGTGTAATTTTTCCATTGTTTTTATATGAATAAAATACATTTACATAAATAACAAATTATATTTTAATTAAAGATAATAGTTTATTCTATAAACCCTATTGTCAATATTTTTTCCATTAGTTTGCTAGGAAAATGGTTATATTGTTATCATTATGTATGAATTTTGCTACTTTTTTAAAAATTATTAAATACTCTGAATCACGTAATAATTAAGAATCTCTTAAGATTGTCTTTTTTATATCAAAAAATTACTGTAACAAGTCATACAAATATTTATTTTTGCCTAAATGTGCATAAATAAAAATATGCAACCATTACTATAAAAAAAAAAAAAAAAAAAAAAAAAAAAATATATATATATATATATATATATATATATATAAAATTTTTATATGCAAACAATATATTTATAATTGTTGTGATACTAATAATTATAAACTTATGATGATAACGTTTATAAGTTTCTTGGGGTGACAGTGACGTGACAGGTCTGTGACATTCAGTCAAATCAAGCTCTCTCTCTTCATCAGAGCAGAATATTCACAGTAAATAAATGCTGAACATTAAATGCACAGAGGTAATCACCGCAGCTCTGTTCTCCTGTTTGCTGAAGATTCGTTACTGGAGGCCACCTAATTATTCACAATAATGCTTAATTAATATGCACAAAAGACGTGTGCTCCACACACACACACACACACAAAAAAATGTTGTTGATTATTTTTAATTTTCCAAATGATCTTCATCAGTGCGCTGTTAATTATTTGACCGTTTTAGGAACCGGCAGGCCTTTCCCTGCTCTGCGGCAAAAAGAAAAGGACAGAATTGATTATTAATGCACAACAATAAACCAACAAATCAAGCACGTAACCTTATCTGTGCCACAGTTATTGTCATAAAATTGTTTATCTGAAAACATTTGGATGCCAGATTTCTTTAAACAAATGAAGCGGCTGATTCTACAGCGACACGCGCTCATTAGTATTTGAATAATAATTCTGATTGGGTGAATCTGAGCCCTAAATAACTCTGGGATGGTGGCTTCTTTTTTTTTCCCAGAATCCCCTGCTGTGTAAATACACAGCGTTTAATCAGACGGCTGTGGGCTTAAAGCTCACCTCGCTCTGAATCTTCATTTCTTAAGTCTTTAAGTGTGATCCTGAAAGCTGGAGCTGACCAGCACAGATGAAGACGACTTGAGAAGATTTTCCTCCACCTTCCTGTTCACTCTTATAACACTGATCCTATTGAGTTCCCAGAATCCTCGGTCCTGAGCGCAGCAGAAACAGAGCCACAGAGGAGAGCAAACACATCAGTACTGACCTCTCTAGAAACATTTGAGAGAAAGTCAGTGTTTCCTCTACATGCATTCAGCTGAACACTCAATCTCTCCATCATCATACATCCCATAACATATTAAATACAATATAGAACTCAAAATTATTAAACCCACAGCATTTAAATGTAAATATCAGGATACTATTGGTCTGATTTAAATGTTTCAAACTAGTTTTTTTGGCAATAAGTTCATTGAGTCATTGTACCGTTCATATATATTTTGCATTAATATTCTAACAATGTTTTCTATAACATGGAATATTATTCTATGATGTTTAATTTTCAAAAATATTTAATGCACTAAAACATAATTTGATATGAATGATATATATATATATTATTAATTTGTAAATTTCATAATGACATCAATTATGATATACAGCTCTGGAAACAAAATAAGTGATCAGTAACTCTGGAGAGCATTGTTTAGAAAAATGTTGAGCCATTATTTATTTATTTATTTATTTATTTATTTTTGACAATTGGTTTATATTCAGACGATTCACACGATATCATTCTTTTTTTTACTACTTTAAAACAGTTAAGAAATAAATATTTGGTAGAATAACCCTGATTTTTAGTCACAACAAATGGAAACTTTTAATATTTTTTTTTCAATTGTCATTTTCTTTAAAAAAAAGCTCTAAATGACAATACTTTTTTGGAAATTGAGAACAAATGTTATCAGACTTTTATAGAATAAAACAAATATTAATATTTTACTCAAACCCATAGTAAATCGAGTATTATTAATATTATTATTATTATTATTATTATGCAAACACCATTGATTCATTTGTGTTTTCTTCATTAATATTCTTCATATTCCAGAGACTTATCTGCTATAATATACACACAAACATGCATTTAACATACTGAACATATTAAAAGCAGCAGTGACATATTTTCATATATTTTTCATTGACGTGAATACCTGAGTTATTCGTCATAACAAGAGTTTGAAATAACAAGAAACTGACATCAGTTATTAATTATTTGTGTTGTTGTTTTAAGTGCTTGAGTGAATGGCCTTTTCAGATCTGCATCTCCATCCCCGAAAACCTCCTCTCATACTAGACTAGAGACGTGCATTTCTTCATTTTCACTCATCAGCTGCTTGACCCATAATGAAGCCTGCGCTCTCTTTAAAGCAGTTGCCAGATGAATGTCTTCGGCTGTTGCATTGCTTTTTCAGAATCACACGACACAAGTGTTGCATTTTACAACATCACATCGAGCTACAAATAGTAAATAATTGTACAAATCACTCCCTCTGCCTGCTTTATAGAAGCACACACACACACACACACACACACACACACACACACATGAACATTTCCAGAGTGTTGCTGATTCAAACAGGTGCTTTTGGATGGAAACTTCGAGATGAATTTGAAAGTCATCAAATTAGAAAAACACTGCAGATATGATGTTCTATCAAGCACAAAATGGATTTAGCAGTTATTCAGTAGCAATATTCAGGAGTGGGATTTTCACATTTTCCATTTCCTTTCTCTCCTTCTCGTCTCGAGAAGAAAAACAGTTACAGAGAGAGAGAGAGAGAGATGCAAGCTTCTCGCCCAGAGTCCTTTGCAGCTCATTTTCAGATGCTAATTTGCTTTAACCAAAGCAAACTCAGGGACTGTAAGTAAGTGATTATTTGCATGGCTGACACTCGTGCAGCGGCCTGTGGCTCTCTGACAACGCTCTGTCCAGTCTTTCAGCGAGCCGAGGTGAAAATGTGAGGTGATTTTCAATGCTGCTCTCTTTGAAGTCGGTTTGTGTTTAGACACAAGCGTGAAACACACAGAAAACCTCTGCACAGGCAATATTTAACCCTTATTTGCATCATTCCATGATACGCAGCCAGGGAGCGTGCATGGTCGAACAAATTTTGATCAAATCCTCATACTTAAGAAGATAAATGTAAATTCATGCATCCTTTGCTGGGAATTTGTGGACAAATGCAGGCCTTTTTCAGGAAATGGTGCCGCTTGTGTCATGAAAATTTTACATTTAAGTCTGTAATCTAAATACGTACACTGAAAAAAACCAATAAATAAATAAATAAATAAAGTGTTGGATTTAGTTAGACATTTAGAAATTTCTTGTAAATTTCACAGATTTAAAAAAAATTAAATAGCTAGCAACAAACTGAATTAAACATGAAATAGTGTTTCATGAAATGTACTCCAATAATCTTCATTTGCTTTTTTAAGAAATAATTTATTTAATTTAAATGAATAACTGAGAAAATTCTGGTGGCATCACTTACTTTGTTGGTTCATTTGTATTTATTTATTTTTGACAGAAATCAAATGTAAAAATGTTTCAGGGCTAAAGCTGCAGTATCCTAAATTACATATATATATATATATATATATGGAAATTGAGAATTTTTAGACTATTAAAAATGTGATTTACAATCTGTGTGTGTGTGTGTGTGTGTGTGTCATTCTTAACCGAATAAGTAATGACGAACAATGTGATCAATGAAGGTTTACAGTGAATTAAAGCAGCTTGGCTTCAGCTCTGCTGCTCGACACAAAGAGTTTCTCCAGTCGGGCCGAACAATACGCCACTCTCCCTCGTCTCTGTGACACGGCCATTTATCAATCAGCGGCGGCCACATTGACAAGTGCTAATTTAATAGAGACTGACCTGGCTGACAGCAAACCCCACGGACGCACAATACAGAGCCATTCATCAGCTCCAGCTCGGTGCAAGTTAGCAGGTGCTGCTTTAGGAAGTTGCTCTTTTGTGTCTGAAGGGAAGCTGATTATGATCAACGGAAAGGTCATGAACTGATATACAGGGGCCAAAATTATCACTCGCCATCGCTGAGGAATAGGGGTAACAATAAGCATTTATGTATGTTTACAGTGATAAGCATTTGAGTCCACACCAAACACAGAACATGATCAATTATAACTGAACAAGAGATATTTGAATTAAATATGCAGCTGTGTGGAAGTTTGGACCAATGAGATTTCAGAGTGATCAGCTTTACTATAGAGAGAAAAGAAAATAGTAATAATAATTGATTTATGTTTATGTCATTTGTCGTCTCATATACAAGGCTATGAGTGATACAAAACCTAGTGTGCTTCCTATGTAGGTGGTATTTTAAGGGATCATAGCATATCATGCATCTTTTGTGGAAAGGGCAACAAGAAAATAAATAATGAAAAACACAGAAATGTTGATTATAAATGTTCAATACAGGATCAATAAAAACAGTTCAGTTTAATTAAAAATTGACTGTTCCCTGACATTTAATCATGCGCTGTATTTTTATGTTTGTTTATTCTGTGCTAAAACTTTGTGGGTGAGTACATTTGCATGATACGCAAAGTGTTGAGGTTTCCTTTAGTTCAGCTCAGCTTATTCCATGAAAATATTGTGCAGCACAACTGTGTTCAACACTGATAATAATCAGAAATGTTTCTTGAGCAGTAAATCATCATATTTTTCTGATTTCTGAAGATCATGTGACACTGAAGACTGGAGGAATGATGCTGAAAATACAGCGGAGCATCACAGAAATAAATAAGACTTTAGCATATACTTACATAAAAAAAAAACGTATTTTAAATTATATTCTGCTGTTTGTACTGTATTTTTAATTAAATAAATGCAGCCTTGGTAAGCAGAAGAGATTACCTTTAAAAACATTAAAAAATCTTAATTAAAAACTTTTGACAGGTGTATTCCTTTGTCACAGGCATGTGTCATATACTATATAATCAAGCTGTATTGTATTGTATTTAGTGTAGTGCAGTGATACATCAGCACATCTGATGCAGACGTCACAGACCATGTCCTCACATCCGTCTGTAAAGACTGATAGATTCAAAGGGACGTGACCCGCACACATCGGATTGTCAGGACAGACTTACAGAAGCTTTGATCATGGACAGCTACAGACTGAAGAAGTCAAAGGATTGTTCCTTTTGCTAGAGGCGATTTGGTACAGAGAGAGCGATGCATACGGAAACCCTCACGAGTGAAAAGAAGAGATGCTTTCACTGAAGGCCTGGAGAACAGAGGCTGATTCCCCGCAAATCAGCTCTCCACGGAGACACGGAGAGAGAGAGAGAGAGAGAGAGAGACGCCGCTGATAGGATAGAAGCAGACCGACGGGAAGAAAGCGTGCGCCACATCAAGCACCGCTGACACTTTGAACCAATCAGAGCTCAGGATGCGGTCAATTCCCACAGTACGGCCGGCATGAAGGTACACAAAGGTGCTGTCACGCATTTGATGCTATTAAAGGAAGGAATAATTTAAGCCACAGAGATGGAGGGAGAGAAAGAGAAACACAATACCTATTCTTAAACGGAGAGCTTTCAGATCCACTTGAAGCTTCTTTGCTTTGTTTGTATTGTTGTTAGAAGGGGAGGTGTTAAAGGAATAGATAACTTTGTCAATATGAAGCAGAATTCTCAAAGTGTTTTGCTCAGAAGGGAGGAGCTGAAAAACGAGACGGATGGATGATTGCTTCTTTATTTAGATTGCTGTTGAATAGTGAATGGTGCATGCATTAATCCTCATGTTGTGTTCTGGCCATTTTGACCTGTAGAGGATTTTATTTTTCCTGAAAATACTAGTTAATGTTATTGCACTGGACTAAAACTTACAGCTCGCTGAACCTCCACAAAACAGTGTGGTATTTCCAGTCAAAAAAATTAATAAATAAAGGTTTTTTCACTCAAAATCTGATGTGCATGAGCTCAGATCAATGAGTCCAAAAAGAAATGCAAAGCCGGTGCTTATTTAAAGAAAATGAGCTGAATCCAGTATTGCATGATCCTACAGCATAATAAGAGGTTCACAAACTGCTCATATTTGACCAGGAGCTCCAAAGCACAAGGGTCAAGCAGATTAATATGACTGCAAGCTCTGTGTATGGCTGCTGTACGCCGCTGGTTCCCACAGAAAGTCATTTTGTTTGTAAATGAGATTCATGTAATGAGATTTGAAAGCTGTGATGGAGGGGAACATTTTCAGTCAACAGCTACTTGAGTTTCTCGCAAAGAAGCCTTGAAATATAACGTAGAAGTTTGGACCACTTTTATGGTTCTTTTTCATCCTTTCTGGAGCTCTACAGTGAAAATGACTACCAAAAGACTAGTGCGAACATCCTTAAAATTCCCCCTTTCTACTTATGAATGATCATTTTGGGAAATGCCTTAAATGACAAACCTTGTTGGTCAAATGTTGGTCTAATTTCAGTTCAGCATCCATCCTATATTCTTCAGAACAACCAAATGCATTAATAATACACCCAACTCTCTGTTATTACTTGCTAAAAATGCTTTAACATTGCAGATTATTTCAGAAAACGGCACAAACTTTTTTTTCCTCTCTGAGCTTCTTTGTGAATATGTTTGTATGTAAACTGTGGTGGTGCTGATATTTTCATTAACGTGAGGATTTTGAGCAGGGAGAAGAGTATACGAGTGATATGATGCTCGCAGTCGCAAACATATTTGTCCCTTGACATGCTACACTTACATTTAGAAGAAAACTCTTTTATGATGAAAACAACAACAAATAAAATATAAACATGTTGCAATACTTGAAGGGAATGGCTGTTTTATTAGAAAAAAAAGAAGAGCAAATGAAGTCTAAATTCTAATCACAAAAGAAAGGAAGAAATGTGATGGTGTGAATCTGGGGGTTTGATGTGTGAGTAATGAGGAGAAGCTGAAGGTTATTGTGAGTGTTTATAGACTCGTGGCTGCAGTGATATTACGGCTGTAAACAGCATGTCATACACAGCCTCAGTGTTCACTCGCCAAAACTATGTACACAGTCAAAAATTTAACATGCTATGCATATTTTATCATGCTGTGCTTTACCTCTGGAGAAACATATGAACACGATCAGAGATTATCGTAGTTTTTTTACTAAGGAAAACTGCAGATGAACACAAGAATCATTAAAGGATGCAAACCTATCAACATTGATGTACACTGAACAAAATTATAAACGCAACACTTTTGTTTTTGCCCCCATTTAACATGAGCTGAACCTAAAGATCTAAGACTTTTTCTATGTACACAAAAGGCCTATTTCTCTCAAATATTGTTCACAAATCTGTCTAAATCTGTGTTAGTGAGCACTTCTCCTCTGCCGATATAATCCATCCACCTCACAGGTGTGGTGTATCAAGATGCTGATTAGACAGCACGATTATTGCACAGGTGTGCCTTAGGCTGGCCACAATAAAAGACCAGTCTAAAATGTGCAGTTTTACTGTATTGGCGAATGAGAGAGGTAGGGTTCAGGTTCACCTTAAATTAATTTGGTTCTGGACTGATGTTATCATAGCCTAAACTTTAGAGGATTTGTTTTGGAGAGAAACTAATAATTGTTTTTAGAATGTTTGTAAACATTTTGCTTTAGACTACAGGCATTTTAGCCTTCATTATTTCAGAAAGTAATAGGGCTAATAAAATGCGACGTGAGCCGCAACTTAAGTTTATTTTATTTATTTTTTTTGTGTGTTTTTTTTTCGCTCTCAAAACGCAATCATATACAAGTGTTTTTTTTTGTTTTTTTTGTTTTTTAACAATGCAGCAAACATTTTTACATTTCTTAAAAATACTTTGATGTCTTTAAAGTGTTGATAGATTATTTTTTTTTAGTTGCCTACATTTGTCCAAAATCTAGAAAAGATGATGCTGTATTGGCTGTAACTAAGCGCAGCGGGTTATTGGCTAACGTTAGATCTCTATTTTTTTCCTTTCTTTTGAGTAAAGAAAACCCTGTACTTTACTATCATTATTAGTCAAATTATAGGCAAAGAATATTGTTTTAAAAAAATAACGTTATTAACCGGTATTTCTTCCACCCGAACTGGTTTCGGAACGGTAATAATATCAGAGGAATGCAATATATTGATTCTGCTCGGAGTGAACCGATTGATTTTTTTCCGTTGTTTTCAAGCCCTGATCTGTTCATTCAAAATGTCATCAATAAAATGGTCATACGATGCCATACACGCTGTCTGACATCTGCCCTGTACAGTGAAAACCAGGATTCATCCGTGAAGAGAACACCTCTACTAGGTGCCAAACGTGAGCATTTGCCCACTCAAGTCTGTTATGACGACGAACTGCAGTCAGGTCGAGACCCCGATGAGGATGATGACCATGTAGATGAGCTTCCCTGAAACAGTTTCTGACAGTTTGTGCAGAAGTTCTTTGGTTCTGCAAACCGATTGTTGAAGCAGCTGTCCGTGTGGCTGGTCTCAGGCCATCTTGGAGGTGAAGATGCTGGATGTGGAGGTCCTGGGCTGGTGTGGTTACACGTGGTCTGCGGTTATGAGTCCGGTTGGATGTACTGCCAAATTCTCTGAAACTCCTTTAGAGAAGGCTTATGGTAGAGAAATGAACATTCAGTTCACAGGCAACAGCTCTGGTGGGCATTCCTGCAGTCGCAAGCTCCCTCAAAACATGCAACATCTGTGGCATTGTGTTTTGTGAAAAACTGCACATTTTAGACTGGTCTTTTATTGTGGCCAGCCTAAGGCACACCTGTGCAATAATCGTGCTGTCTAATCAGCATCTTGATACACCACACCTGTGAGGTGGATGGATTATATCGGCAGAGGAGAAGTGCTCACTAACACAGATTTAGACAGATTTGTGAACAAAATTTGAGAGAAACACCCTTTTGTGTACATAGAAAAAGTCTTATATCTTTGAGTTCAGCTCCTGAAAAATCGGGGCAAAAACAAAAGTGTTGCGTTTACAATTTAGTTAGTGTAGATGACCACAGGAAATGATTTCAAATCATCTTTCAGTTTGTAATAAATAAATAAATAAATAATAATATAAAAAAGCCTTTCAGTGGTCTACTGTAATATATATATATATATATATATATGTATATAATAGATAAAATATAGATTATAATATAGTTCAAAGAAATAGTATTTTACAAGAAAATACTGTTCCACTTTTTCTACTTCCAAGATTTCATGCTTAATTTAATATCACTTGTTACTTATTATTTGTGAAGTTTGTTGGTGATTTCTGAGTGAAAATAGTTTCATCACCAGTTGTTTTACAATGTATGATCTGATGCATTCTGGAGAAATACAAGCAGAAATGAAGCTTGTTGAAGTCTTTTGTTAAAGAATAAGAATTATTGGACGCAAATAGTTACTATCTATTTTTTGTATTGTTTTTCTAGGTGGATTGTGTTCTGGTTATGTGTTATCGTAAGTGGAGTTTGTTCCATGTAAACAGTACTTTCCTGGTTTCCTTGCACATATCATGCAAAAGTCACCGGATGTTTATTCATGATCTCATTACAGAAGTTTATTTTGCAGGACTTAGTTCTTATGTTAATTCTTAAAATGTTTTGGTCATGTAGTTTTTCACACACTTATAACTACACATGCATTGGCTGGACCAACCTGAACTATGCATAAAAGCAAGAGCATAAGAAACAACATTCTTGGGACAGTCCATATCAGATTTTGTTGCTGATTTTCAATGTGTTACTTAAACATGACTTTTTAAGTTTTGAAGATTTTAGATAAGAGTTGGTCTTGCGTGGTCAAAATGTGCTTTCCTTAAACGGACACTGGGGCCCAGATATTGTTGTATTATGTACCTAAATAGTAGTATTTTATGCAGTTCATTCTAGGATTGTTTATTGTATGCTTTAGTAAAATATACTTGATCATGGACCTTAAGCTGAAAGCTCTATGAATCTTTATTTATTTATTTATTTATTTTTTTTTAAAGGGACTGTAAGTAGGAATTACTCCCATCTAGTGGTGAAATTGTATTTTGCATTCAAACTAATTTTGCTCTCCAGCGCCTCGCTTTTTCAAATGCGCGTTGCATCTACGGTAGGCGATATGTACCAAAAAGCTTTGACAGGATGTCTTCTAATAGCACTTCGTTTTGGCGACGATGTTTTCTTCTCCTGTGGCGCGGCATATGTATGGTCCATAATAAGAACGCAATCCAGACTTTTAAACTTGCCGGTGCAGTTTCAAGCGCCTCTCACTGCTCTGCACCTGCGTTTCTGGCTCTGACCGAAAACGCGTTGTGGAAATGCGTTGGCTTAGTACTTTTTGTCCCTCTCTGCTATTATAGTTTTGCAAGATGGCGGAACTACATGGAAGCCTCCGTCGACCTACCCGTCCCATGTATATAAAGATAATAAATTCTTCATTTACGAGGATTAGTTTAAACATTGGCATAGGTATTTGTACACCATTGAGGGCATATTTATGAATAAAATATTGATTTTAGATAATAAAATACCTAAAAAGTTACTTATTGTCCCTTTAAGTAAAGATATTTTTTAATGGACATGAACGCTGAATATAGCAGTAGCTATGTGCTAATGGGGCCATGTTAAACCTAAATTCTAAAACTTCTCATGATGTTGACCTCTGACATTGGGGTCACAGAGTAAAGATCTGTTAAAGTCTGAACACCATTGCTTCAGTGCGTCTGCATAGCAAGCTCAATCGGCTAAAAATCAATGAGCGTTTTGATTGGTTGCCGCTCAGGGATCTCAGATGTCAGATTATTACCAATAAAGAGAATTAGATCAAATGATTTTTGACTTTGAAATTTATCTTTAATCCAATCAGAGATAAAGTCATCAGTGAAATTGCTGTTGATTAATAAATGGGATATTTGGTGGCATTCATCCTAAGTGCCTCGCTCGGCTGCAAACGATCAGTTTTATGACTCAGTCAAACCTACTGATTTAATTTTCAAATGACTATTGAGTGAAAGTCTCGCTGGAGCGAGTCGACAGCACCATCAGTAATACCTTTCTGCACGTGTCTCGTCTCGTACAGCGCTTACGCTTCCCCACACATCCATCCATCTTTTGATATGTTTGAAAAGCTCCATCCTCTCGGCACTGGGTGTGCGTGTGTGTGAGAGAGAGTGTGTGTGTGTGTGTGTGTGTGTGTGTGCTCTTGTTTTTGTGTCATATCAGGACACAACTCTGTATAATGACATGGGTATGATACAGGTATTACAAGGAAAGGGTGACTTATGAGGACATAACCCATGTCCCCATTTTTAGAAACGCTTATAAATCATACAGAATGAGTTTTTTTTGAGAAAGAAAAAATGTACAAAGTTTCCTGTGTAGGTGTAGGGTTGGTGTAGGGACATAGAATATACAGTTTGTACAGAATAAAAACCATTACACCTATGGGACGAACCCACTTTTCACAAAAACAAACATGTGTGTGTGTGTGTGTGTGTCTTGTACAACAGTTTAGCTCAGATTTACAGGTTTCCTCTGAATGCCAGTGTGTTTGTGACCAGATGAGGATTTTATTAAGGTTACTTTTTCATAACTCGGGAGCCTCAGCTGAGTCCTCAATCATTTTTCATTGAACTTTGTCTCCTAAAATTCTTCATGAGAAAGAAGAAAGAAGTCTCAGAAGAGTCACTAGTCATCATCCAGTAACGTATAAAGCTATAAAACGGATGTGGAGAGAAGCTCAGATCATTTGGTGAGAAATGTTTGATGAGTTCATATTTGACATTTGATTACAGACATTGCTATGTTGGCAAATCTGAAAACAAGTTTGCAGCATTCTTGAGACCTTTTATGACACACATGATTTTTTCCATTGCTGTCTTGGAGAAGGTACAGAGATATTCTTTGAGAAAATCAGTGCAACTTTATTTAGATTTTTGGTTCTCTCTACTATTGTCTTAAATGTTGTCTTAAGTAATGCTACTTTGTTTTGGGAATCAACATTTTTTCATTCACTAAATGGAAAATGTCTCATTCAGCCAATAAATCCATTGTCAGCTAAAGATTTATTGTTCAGTTAATTTTTTTTTTGTTGTTAGAAACACAACAAATAATTTATAAGAAAAGTAAAAAGATGAGCTCGCAACATCACAACGCATAACTAAGGATAATGATAAAACACCAACAAATTTTTTAATAAATAAAATAAAACAGAGAAACCGTAATCCAGGAAGTGCATAATGTATACATAATCGCATGCAGTTCAAATTCTGTGTTCTGACAAATGTGTTTGTGTTCTGTATAGTTTCAAGTAATTCATTCACTATATTTGTGATTCAAAAGGTCCCTAAAACTGGAAAATAGGTTTTTATTTTATTTTTTTTACAGTAATTTGCAGCTGCAGATTTGCATAGTTATTTAGCTTTTTTAGCCGATACCTGCACATCTAACATGAAGTGCAGCAGTTTTGTTTTGTAGTTCCGGCTTCTCATTAGTTGTGTGATGTATGTGTTCTGTGTTTGGGTTGGAGATCTTCATTTGCATGCCTTCGTTTCTACTTGGTTTGTTAAGGAATGGAAAAACGAACGTTTTTTCCTCAAACACAGCTAATTAGAGTCGGACAGACGCCTCAGCCCCGCGTGACTTGGCCAGGATGTAAATTGTGGACTTGTCTGCTGTCATTACCATTGTTTTGGCCGTTTCGTCAGAAACCTATCTAATTAAGCTCAACTTACAGATGTCTTTTTTGTAAGTGCGTAAGGTGGAAACTCAGCCAAACTGTTTGTGGAAAGTGTCTTTTTAACGTTCTAGAATTAAATAATTGGGAAGAGCAAAAGCAAAGTGTCCTTCTGTGGCCTTTCCCAGCCACTTTCTCAACAAAACCCATTTGATGATGAGCTCTAGTCATTACCTGGTTTGAACGGACCCCTCCAGAGATGACTTTGAATGACTATCTCCGAGGCCTAATTAGAAACACAACCATCCTTTTGTCAGCACTCACCTAGAGCTCTTGCATGTTAAAAAGCTTCGTAACGGTCGTTTCACTTTGTCACAACCTTTAGCTGAATGACTACGACGAACATGATGCAGCGATGTACAGAACGCTAACAGACTCTCCGGCGTTCTCAAAGATGATTCTGGAAAGGCTATTTTCTGCAGCTCAGCATGAGCCCAGTAAACATTACAATCCATCAGAGAGAAGGAGAAAAAAAGAGGGTTTGTTTTCACACTTAAAGGAGAGTGTTCTTAACTTAATCACCACCTTGTTTCGCTACATTTGCATATATTTGCATATTAATTGGACTACAGATTAAAATTGGTTTTGTAATTTTAATTAAGTGTCCACAAAGGTATATGATTAGAACTGTTTAAAATAGAGGCTGACAGAGCGAGCAAGAGAGGTGTGGAGGTGGATTACTTTCAGGGAATGCCTGTTTTATGATAGTTATTTTTAATCTTTACTAGATTATGCCGCTAAAGTGGCTGGGTGGGGGCGAGAGGGAGGAGCACCAGGCTATCAAAATCATTCTCATTTTTCAGCGCTCATTTGCCATTCTGTTGATTTGCCGTACTCTACAAAAGTCCTTTGTAGCATTTCCTGATTGCAAATTAAGAGGCCGGGCTCTAAGTATAAAGAACAGAATTTTGATTTAGTGCACAAGTAACCAAATTATGCAAATGTGTTTATAAGTGCAGTAATGCATTGAGGAGTAAACAGCTTTGCTGTCCTTGACGCTTTACCTTGAGAAACCTTAGACTGTAAAAGAAGCCCTGAAATCACAATCTGACTTTTGGTTTTTTTTATTCATAGATGGTAGTGTTGAGCTCATATGTATATTAGTGAGCTCATAAAAAGTGCAAAGACTCAATATGCTTATTAAATATTAAAGAAAACAGTCTGACACCATGATATAATGAGCACACTCGCACCATAACAAACAAAACTAGGGGTATTTCATATTGCTTGGTGGGAAAGTACACTATACTACACAAAAGCATTAAAAACTGCTAGATTTGATTATTTTCCGTCTCTTTAAAAAAAAAAAAAAAAAAAAAAAAAACATAACCCCAGGTATTTATTCAATACTGTGGCTAAATTAACAGAAAATAAAGCATTAACAGGTGATAACATTTCCTAACAGCACAGCAGTAATGACTTTATGAACTACTTCCAAGATCGATACTATTAGAGATAAAATTGTAATCATGCAGCTGTCAGCTACAGTATCGCATCAGACAGTGCACTATATACCTGGGCTAAGGAGAAGAAGAAATGGACTGTTGCCCAGTGGTCAAAAGTCCTCTTTTCAGATGAGAGCAAGTTTTATATTTCATTTGGAAACCAAGGTCCTAGAGTCTGGAGGAAGAAGCTCATAGCCCAAGTTGCTTGAAGTCCAGTGTTAAGTTTCCACAGTCTGTGATGATTTGGGGAGCCATGTCATCGGCTGGTGTTGATCCATTGTGTTTTTTGAAAACCAAAGTCACTGCACCCGTTTACCAATAAATGTTGGAGCACTTCATGCTTCCTTCTGCTGACCATCTTTTTGAAAATGCTGATTTAATGTTCCAGTAGGATTTGGCACCTGCCCACACTGCCAAAAGCACCAAAAGTTGTTTAAATGACCATGGTGTTGGTGTGCTTGACTGGCCAGCAAACTCACCAGACCTGAACCCCAGAGAGAATCTATGGGGTATTGTCAAGAGGAAAATGAGAAACAAGAGACCAAAAAATGCTGATGAGCTGAAGGCCTGGCCTTCCATACCACCTCAGCAGTGCCACAAACTGATCACCTCCATGCCATGTCGAATTTAAAAGAAAAATGAGCCTCTGCCAAGTATTGAGTACAAGTACAGTAAATTAACATACTTTCCAGAAGACCAATAATTCAATAAAAAAAAAAAAAAAAACTTTTTTTCTTATGAAGTATTATAATTTGTGAACTGGTGGGTTTTTATTAAATGTGAGCCAAAATCATCACATTTAATAGAACCAAAGACTTAAACTACTTCAGTCTGTGTGCATTGAATTTATTTAATACACTAGGTTTAGCTACAATTTGAGTTGAATTTACTGAAATAAATGAAATTTTCCACAAAATTCTAATTTATTGAGATGCACCTGTAGCTCAAAAAGTCTGGAATAACCTACCTAACATTGTTTGGGAGGCAGACACACTCTGTCAGCTTAAATCTAGATTAAAGACCCATCTCTTTAACCTGGCTTACACATAACACACTAACAAATTTCTAATATTCAAATCCATTAAAGTATTTTTAGGCTGCATTAATTAGGAAAACCGGATCCGGAAATACTTCGTATTTCACACTACATCGTTAGAAGAATGGCATCTACGCTAATATTAGTCTGTTTCTCTCTTATTCCGAGGTCACCGTAGCCACCAGATCCAGTCTGTATCCAGATCAGAGGGTCACTGCAGTCACCCGGATCCAGTACCCAGGCTGAAAGAGCTACTGCATTACTTCATTAGCTTGCGTCTGACCTACAGCGATATCTTTGCGGCTTGGTGCGGTATCAGCCAGCGAGTCATCTGATTCTGACCGTGTTGTGTTAGTACTCTTAGTCTGAAGCCAGGAGAGCATATTAAGTGTTGTTCACTGTATTTGATTTTTATATCGAGCCGAGTGTGCGCGTTTCACACACCCTCTCCTGCCACGTTGAGTTGTTACTGTCAGCGCTTTTCACTTGTAAAACTCAAGGGTGTATGGGTAATGTAGTCTCTGCTCTCGGTGGGATGATTTAGGAAGCTTGCATTGTGAAGGGCGCTCTGAAAAGCGACAGCAGATGTCCTAAAAGCACGTTCTGGGCGCACGGAGAGGTGAAGGGACGCTCAAGAGCTATATTTGGAAGTGGCGGTAATGAGTACCGGTGCGTACCAGCCCACGTAAAGCACTGGTGCGACCCCATCGTTGACTTTCTTTGATGACGTTTGCAGGGTGTTCCAAATGAGCGGTTATTGTCAGTGAAGTCCACTTCAACTGTTATACCGTGCTCAGGGAGTAGGGAGCAGTGGACACTGCATAGGGACCCTGTCGAATGGAACGCACCTCTTGTCTCAGAGGAGCACCAGGACAAGACCACAGGAAACAGATGATTCTTCTGCACAATCTGACTTTGCTGCAGCCTGGAATTGAACTACTGGTTTCCTCTGGTCAGAGGAGAACTGGCCCCCAACTGAGCCTGGTTTCTCCCAAGGTTTTTTTCTCCATTCTGTCACCGATGGAGTTTCGGTTCCTTGCCGCTGTCGCCTCTGGCTTGCTTAGTTGGGGACACTTCATCTACAGCGATATCGTTGACTTGATTGCACAGATACTATTTAAACTGAACTGAGCTGGATGATGACATCACTGAATTCAATGATGAACTGCCTTTTTCCTTTATTGACATACTATTTTCCTGTTTAATGCTGTTCAGTTGCTTTTTTACAAATCTATATTATTAAAAAAGCAATATAGATAAAGGTAACTTTACTTGACTTGACTGCGCAACTCTCATCTGTCAAGTGAACATCAATCCAACAACATGAAATGCATTAAAAAATGTAAGCTGACATATTTCTGAATGAAACAGGATGCACAACAAGAACAAGTACAGGGCAGAGTTTTAGTTCATCCAACACAATTTAATTATTTATTTTCTTATTTTATTTATTTATTTATTTATTTTTAAAACAAGTTTGTTGAAGATTTATGTGGTACTTTTCTTTCTTTTTTCTTTTTTTTGTATAACCTGCACCAAGAAATCATGCACAATAGAAACATTTAGTCATTATCTGTCATTTTTCAGAAGCTAGAGGGACTTCTGAACAAACCCAGATCTGCACTTCATGGCTCTGAGCTCATTGCTGTGAAACACTGTTATCTACTTGTTACCTACTGCCAAAGATTTCCACCTTCAAAGAGCAGAAGAGACCTTAATGTTTGGTGATCTGAAGCGTTCTCGCATGTCAGATGAAAACTAAGGCTCAATTTTCTGATGCAATTACACTAAAGTCAGGCAATCACGCAGGAGAATGTGGATGAAACACAATATTACTGTGGTGTTTCTTTGGTGTGGTCGGGAAAGACATTTGGAAACATTTTCTACATAAAGCACTTAGCTATTTAAGCGATAGGATCGAGTTTCTGAAGAGATGTCACCTCACGTTCACTGAGCAACCAAATCACATCATGTTAACGCTTCTATCTATCAGTCTATCTTCTGAATCCATCTATCTATTGATCTGTCTCGTAGTTGTTCTGATGATGGGCTTTTCAGACTGTTGTTGGGAAGTCCAAAAAGAAACTTGTGTGTTTTATATTTCTCTCTGCCTTCTTTAAATGGCATCTTCTTGAATTACTAAGCTGTCCTAATCAGTCCAACCTGTGCTGCATGGAGCCGAGCGTCTCTGAAAATAAAGACCCACCATGATGTGGATCCAAGCTCTCAGTCGTGTGGTTTCCATTCGCTGCCACTGACATCAGTGAGCTTCTCCTTCTCAGTCTCTCTCTTCTATCTAATTGACCAAAGCTGAGGCTGTCTGCAGTGCTTCTCTTCCATGAACATTTCTGTCTCATTAAAAACCTTGTGCTGAAACCCATCAGAAGCTCAAAGTGATGGCGAAAATGAGATGCAATGCAACGAGCTGATTCTGTCTTTAATAATGCAGTGAGGGAAACTGTAAGGCTAGACACTTTGTATGTCTTTACATTATACTGATGTTTTAGTTACAAGTATATATATATAATTATATATATATATATATATTTATATATATATATATATATATATATATATATATATATATATATATATATATATATATATATATATATATTTAGTATATATATATATATATATATATATATACAGGTCCTTCTCAAAAAAGTAGCATATTGTGATAAAGTTCATTATTTTCCATAATGATAAAAATTAAACTTTCATATATTTTAGATTCATTGCACACCAACTGAAATATTTCAGGTCTTTTATTGTTTTAAAACTGATGATTTTGGCATACAGTTCATGAAAACCCAAAATTCCTATCTCAAAAAATTAGCATATCATGAAAAGGTTCTCTAAACAAGCTATCAACCTAATCATCTGAATCAACTTATTAACTCTAAATACCTGCAAAAGATTCCTGAGGCTTTTAAAAACTCCCAGCCTGGTTCATTACTCAAAACCGCAATCATGGGTAAGACTGCTGTCCATAAGGCCATCATTGACACCCTCAAGCGAGAGGGTAAGACACAGAAAGAAATTTCTGAACGAACAGGCTGTTCCCAGAGTGCTGTATCAAGGCACCTCAGTGGGAAGTCTGTGGGAAGGAAAAAGTGTGGCAAAAAACGCTGCACAACGAGAAGAGGTGACCGGACCCTGAGGAAGATTGTGGAGAAGGACCGATTCCAGACCTTGGGGGACCTGCGGAAGCAGTGGACTGAGTCTGGAGTAGAAACATCCAGAGCCACCGTGCACAGGCGTGTGCAGGAAATGGGCTACAGAGAAGCAGCACTGGACTTTTGGACATATTTTGCATGTCATCCGGAAATCAAGGTGCCAGAGTCTGGAGGAAGACTGGGGAGAAGGAAATGCCAAAATGCCTGAAGTCCTGTGTCAAGTACCCACAGTCAGTGATGGTTTGGGGTGCCATGTCAGCTGCTGGGGTTGGTCCACTGTGTTTTATCAAGGGCAGGGTCAATGCAGCTAGCTATCAGGAGATTTTGGAGCACTTCATGCTTCCATCTGCTGAAAAGCTTTATGGAGATGAATATTACGTTTTTCAGCACGACATGGCACCTGCTCACAGTGCCAAAACCACTGGTAAATGGTTTACTGACCATGGTATTACTGTGCTCAATTGGCCTGCCAACTCTCCTGACCTGAACCCCATAGAGAATCTGTGGGATATTGTGAAGAGAAAGTTGAGAGACGCAAGACCCAACACTCTGGATGAGCTTAAGGCCGCTATCGAAGCATCCTGGGCCTCCATAACACCTCAGCAGTGCCACAGGCTGATTGCCTCCATGCCACGCCGCATTGAAGCAGTCATTTCTGCAAAAGGATTCCCGACCAAGTATTGAGTGCATAACTGAACATAATTATTTGAAGGTTGACTTTTTTTGTATTAAAAACACTTTTCTTTTATTGGTCGGATGAAATATGCTAATTTTTTGAGACAGGCGTTTTGGGTTTTCATGAGCTGTATGCCAAAATCATCAGTATTAAAACAATAAAAGACCTGAAATATTTCAGTTGGTGTGCAATTGAATCAAAAATATATGAAAGTTTAATTTTTATCATTACATTATGGAAAATAATGAACTTTATCACAATATGCTATTTTTTTTAGAAGGACCTGTATATATATATATAAATTATTTGGTAACACTGTAGTATGAAGTTCCATTTTGTTACCATTAGTTAACATGGAACTAACTAACAAAGAAACATATTTACAAGCATTTATTAAACTTAGTTCATGTTGATTTCAGCATTTAATAATACATTATTATTTAAATTTAAAAGTTATATCTGTTAATATTATTAAAAGGATCTGAACTAACAGTAAAGAGTTGCAAACATGAATAAATAACGTAACAAATGTATTGCTAGTTAATGTTAGTTATTTCATTAACTAAAGTTAACTAATGAGACCTTATTGTAATTGTTTGTTTGTTTATTTATTTATTTATTGATGCATTCAGTCAGTGACAACATACATTTGGTTCTTTTCTTCACTCCAGTGTTAATTTTTAGTATCATTGAAATCCTATCATAACTTTTATTTTTATATGTTGCATTTTCTTTGTAAAGTTTAAGTAATTTCGTTATGTTTTTTTGTCATTTTTAGTAGTTTTCATGTTATAAAAAATGCACAAAAGTAATGTTTTCAAATGTTATAGTAAATATTTCCACACAGATGCTTTACTTTAAAACATTGAGAAAATCAAAGCCATACATCTAAAAAAAAGTTGTGTTAGAGAATCAAAGTTGATATTACCAAAAAGAATTAATAAATAAAGCTTTCTGTAAGATTTTGTCTGGGCACAACCATATCATATCACCACTGTGTGTTTGTGTGTGTGATAACATACAGTATAAGTGTAGTTTAATATCTATTTTAACACTCAGTCCTGACTGTACAGTGCAGCTGAATAACACATGTTGAAGAGAGAAAGTCTCTTCACTGGAGATGTTTCTCCTGTTTCTTGCATGACTGCTTCTCCTCCTGAATGTCAAAGCAAAGGATCAGAGATGAGTGTGTAAAACATCTTCTCCAGACTCAGCCTTCCTGTAGCGATTAACCTGAAACCTGAGAGACACACACTTATCTGACAGCAGAGAGACAGACACTGTGTGTGTATAGGTGGCAGGTGATGGATATTTCTTCACTTTATGCTGAGCTATTATCATAAATAAACCACTCCATAATCACAACCTTTTGCTCACTAATGGAATTTGTCAACATGAAAGAGTCGTATTGTTCCCGTGTCTTCTCCGTTCAGGGGTCCGGTGCCAAATCCTCCTCCGTCTCCTGCCAGCGCCTCGCGTTAACACCGGGAGCTCAGGGAATCACGTGCACTAATGAAATTACCTCCACACAAACAAATAAGGTCAGAGACTGAAGGAGACACGCATTAGAACCTGATTCCGCTAATTAAACGACAGGTTCATCTGCGCATGAAGGCTGGCAGCGACCAGGATCCCAGCAATCATTTTTCTGGATAATTCACTTTTTATCGATCAGATAAATGACACCACTTGAAGTTGTTAAACTTTGTATTTCTAAAAGCAGTATAGAGAATAGCTTTAAGTATCAAGGTTCCCCAAACATGGAGAGATGTCAGGGGATGTGTTAAATGGGCCAAATCTTCCTTTTATTCTTCTTCTTCTTCTTCTTCTTCTTATTATTATTATTATTATTATTATTATTATTATTATTATTCATTTTACACCCTCTCTGTGAACCTTTGACTGTTAGAATTATTTTAATATAAATACATTTAAATAAACATTTAATACAGCATATTTAATATACATATTTATTATTAAAATATTCAAGATTTAGTACAACAAACTCTTAAATAAATATTTTTAAGCAAATATACAATTAATTTTAATACACACACACACACACACACACACACACACATATATATATATATATATATTAGTGGTGGGCATAGATTATTTTTTTTTAATCTAGATTAATCTCACTGTGATCTTGAAATTAATCTAGATTAATCTAGATTAAAATGGCTCATTCGAATTCTGCTGAAAGCATTCAGAATATGTGTGTTACCCAAATAAAATTGACAAACATTAAGTCTTTGAGAAGGGGTTTATCAAGCTAGATGGTGCATTAGAAAAGGGGCTCATCTCCTGTTACCAAAATGCATCACAAAGTGCTTGAGAAAGATGTAAACTAATTCCACATTGCACAAGGTGCAAACAACCTTACGCCTGTTTCACACATACTCCGTCTGCAGTGCGTATGCGTTGCATATTTTTTTACGCACCCATGTTAACGGATTCCAGTTGCGTTCCAGGAGCGTTGCTTCTGCAGCAGTGCAGCGATCCTTTACGTACCGAGTAGCGGACTGCGAACGCGTCCTCTGTGAAAGCACATCGAGTCCGTGCTGCACCACATAGTAACGCACATGGACTGCATACGCACTGCAGACGGAGTATGTGTGAAACAGGCATGAGCAGGGGTCAGCTGGGGTCAGCGGGGACCCGGTGAAGGTTGTACCAGTGGACCCTGTTTGAAATTGTTTAATTTGTATGTTCGTTTATTTTTATTTATTTGTGCTATTTACACAATGTTTAAGTTTGTAGGTGTCAAGATACAGAAACCAAATAATTAAATTTAAAATAGCACTGGATAGTCTTCAATGTAAAAATGAAATATACAATCAAACCTACATTTATTCAGACACCTTCAACATTTCTCACATTATTACAGTTTTGCTATATATCAAAAATTATATCTGGTGTCTGAATACTTTTTGGTTTGACTGTTAAAACTACAAAATTAGTCAAGAGCAGTGAGTGATTTTCAAAACAAAAAATTCGAATTGGGCCCCCTCTGCGCAGCTGTTGTCACCACATCTCTAGGACATAACTGTCCCATCAAAAGCTTTACATAACTCTAATCAAAGGCTTGCAACTGTCTTGCTTCTTGTAGTTCAATACTACAACCCGAATTCCGGAAAAGTTGGGACGTTTTTTTAATTTTAATAAAATGAAAACTAAAAGACTTTCAAATCACATGAGCCAATATTTTATTCACAATAGAACATAGATAACATAGCAAATGTTTAAACTGAGAAAGTTTACAATTTTATGCACAAAATGAGCTCATTTCAATTTTGATTTCTGCTACAGGTCTCAAAATAGTTGGGACGGGGCATGTTTACCATGGTGTAGCATCTCCTTTTCTTTTCAAAACAGTTTGAAGACGTCTGGGCATTGAGGCTATGAGTTGCTGGAGATTTGCTGTTGGAATTTGGTCCCATTCTTGCCTTATACAGATTTCCAGCTGCTGAAGAGTTTGTGGTCGTCTTTGACGTATTTTTCGTTTAATAATGCGCCAAATGTTCTCTATAGGTGAAAGATCTGGACTGCAGGCAGGCCAGGTTAGCACCCGGACTCTTCTACGACGAAGCCATGCTGTTGTTATAGCTGCAGTATGTGGTTTTGCATTGTCCTGCTGAAATAAACAAGGCCTTCCCTGAAATAGACGTTGTTTGGAGGGAAGCATATGTTGCTCTAAAACCTTTATATACATTTCAGCATTCACAGAGCCTTCCAAAACATGCAAGCTGCCCATACCGTATGCACTTATGCACCCCCATACCATCAGAGATGCTGGCTTTTGAACTGAACGCTGATAACATGCTGGAAGGTCTCCCTCCTCTTTAGCCCGGAGGACACGGCGTCCGTGATTTCCAACAAGAATGTCAAATTTGGACTCGTCTGACCATAAAACACTATTCCACTTTGAAATAGTCCATTTTAAATGAGCCTTGGCCCACAGGACACGACGGCGCTTCTGGACCATGTTCACATATGGCTTCCTTTTTGCATGATAGAGCTTTAGTTGGCATCTGCTGATGGCACGGCGGATTGTGTTTACCGACAGTGGTTTCTGAAAGTATTCCTGGGCCCATTTAGTAATGTCATTGACACAATCATGCCGATGAGTGATGCAGTGTCGTCTGAGAGCCCGAAGACCACGGGCATCCAATAAAGGTCTCCGGCCTTGTCCCTTACGCACAGAGATTTCTCCAGTTTCTCTGAATCTTTTGATGATGTTATGCACTGTAGATGATGAGATTTGCAAAGCCTTTGCAATTTGACGTTGAGGAACATTGTTTTTAAAGTTTTCCACAATTTTTTTACGCAGTCTTTCACAGATTGGAGAGCCTCTGTCCATCTTTACTTCTGAGAGACTCTGCTTCTCTAAGACAAAGCTTTTATAGCTAATCATGTTACAGACCTGATATCAATTAACTTAATTAATCACTAGATGTTCTCCCAGCTGAATCTTTTCAAAACTGCTTGCTTTTTTAGCCATTTGTTGCCCCCGTGCCAACTTTTTTGAGACCTGTAGCAGGCATTAAATTTTAAATGAGCTAATTAAGTGGATAAAAGTGTAAAATTTCTCAGTTTAAACATTTGCTACGTTATCTATGTTCTATTGTGAATAAAATATTGGCTCATGTGATTTGAAATTCCTTTAGTTTTCATTTTATTAAAATTTAAAAAACGTCCCAACTTTTCCGGAATTCGGGTTGTAGTATTCGCACAATATTCACTGCTGGTGATTTGTAAATGGATGTCTGCATACATAATGTAGTTCACTATTTGATGCAAGATTAAAAGCCACCAAAATGTCCTTAAAGCAACACTATGTAACATTTTGTACCTTAAAATAATGTTTCCAAAATCGTTTCAGAGGTTCATCAAGTCGTAATAGGGTGAAATGCACTTATGCCTCCCTGAGTCCCAGGAATGATGCTAAGTCATTAACACAGTGTTGCTCACCTTCTCCACTGGGACAGGGAGGGGTGCAGTTATGGGGAGGCTGGGGTGCTGCTGACTCATCTGTTGTTAAGTCTGCTACACGGGGCATGGACAATGATTTAATATGAATACAGTCATATCTTGTTAAACGTTTCCCTGCACTGATTAAATGTTGATAGAATGTAGGTTAACACTAGCCTGCAGCTAGCTAGCTTATTTCACTATGGACAACAGGTTAATACCACTCATAGAGTCATTTGAGTCTTTCATAGTTTTAGTCGATGAAAAGTCATTGCATTTTTGTCAACTTTTAGTCATTACTTTTAGTCAATACTTTTAGCCAAACTGTAGTTACCAAAATGTATTTTGGTAGCTAATTTATATGTAGTTTTCAAATTAAAATAATCATTAATTCTTCTCTCTTTAGACCAAATAGATCAAGCTTATGAGAAATTTGAATCAAGGAATAAATTTGGAAAATCTTGAATAAATTATGACAATTTTTATTTTTGGGTGAACTATCCATTTAACAGAAATGAAAAAGGAGCAACTTATAAAAATACTACATATATATATATATATATATATGTGTGTGTGTGTGTGTGTGTGTGTATATATTTATTTTAAAAAGCACATTAAGATAAATTCAATAGAGATACAAATTAAACTCATTTTTCAGATACCTTAGGTTTTACTTAACGTATACATTTATTTAACATCTTTTGTTGGTTAACGTTAATGACAAATAGGAATTTAATTTGGAATGCTGTCCCTTTAAGACGGAAGGCGTGCATTAAATACTGACCAACCTGGTCTCACAGAATTCCGTGAAATGTCCACGGGCCCTAAACTCAAAATCCATGAAGCCATCAAGGAATTGCCCCAAATTTCGTGACGCGGCCACGGATATAACTCAAACGCAAGTCAATGACACTGACCTTCCGTGGTCCACACACGGATACCCGTTTCAATGATGGAGTACAGAACGCGCTCAACGGACGTGCTTTTTCATTTGGAAACGCAACATTTGAAGTATTTGTTTCTTTTCCAACATCAAAAATGCCATAATGACGTTAACCAGACAGTTATTGCAGTTATTGCATTGTCCTGTCATCATAAAAATTCAGTTTGTTTCAGTTAGCCTAACCAAAGTCCCGTGATGGCACCACGGACCTCAACAACCTGATCTCACTCACTGGATGTTGTAATGTTGCTGGCTTGTTTAGGAACTTAAAAGCTTTTCGTTGACTCTGTTGCAATGGCATGTAATTAACTTGACATTTTTTCTCGTCCTGTCATCATAAAATCCAGTTTGATGGTGTTTTACACACATTTTGGCTATAGTCAGAACTAAAATCTGTGAACGGAGCACGGAGTGAGTCTGTGCTGAGATCACGGATAACTCTAACGCATGTCAATGACACTCATCTTCCGTGGTCCACAGTCTCACGGCAGTTCGTGATTTGGTCACGTAATTCAATCTATTTATTCGTGGCAGGGACACGTTTAGTTCGTTATTTTCGTGATTGCAGCACGTTTTTTGAACTAATGCATTTCAATTTGATGCATCTTTCGTGCATCAGCACGATACTTTCTGATTAATTATTATTATTAAATTTTTTTTCACAGGACAACAGAAGAAACTCACTGAAACTTAAAAAAAAAATCGAAGCTTAACTTACTGTAACAAAACTGAATTTGTATGATGGCAGGACAATGCAATAGTTACAATAACAGTCAGGTTGGTCATGGTATTTGGTGTTGGAAAATAAATACTTCAAATGTTGTGTTTCCAGATGAGATAGCACGTCCATTGAGTGAGGTCTGTACTCCATCACTGAAACGAGTATCCGTGTGTGGACCACGGAAGATGAGTGCCATTGACATGCGTTAGAGTTATCCGTGATCTCAGCACAGACTCACTCCGTGCTCCTATCACAGATTTTAGTTCTGACTATAGCCAAAATGTGTGTAAAACACCATCAAACTGGATTTTATGATGACAGGACGAGAAAAAATGTCAAGTTAATTACATGCCATTGCAACAGAGTCGACGAGAAGCTTTTAAGTTCCTAAACAAGCCAGCAACATTACAACATCCAGTGAGTGAGATCAGGTTGTTGAGGTCCGTGGTGCCATCACGGGACTTTGGTTAGGCTAACTGAAACAAACTGAATTTTTATGATGACAGGACAATGCAATAACTACAATAACTGTCTGGTTAACGTCAGAGCATATACTACAATTGCGGCCCTACCGGCAAAAGGTTGTTTCCATATTAATGTTCTGTACTCTTTTATTTGCCCTCTGGTTTGCGTTTCATGTTGCTCAGTTAGTAGATTATTGCGTTATACCTTGATATGTAATCATGCTATCATGGGTTCGATCCCAGGGAACGGACGTGCACGAAAATGTATATGCTCAATAAATCATAATTTAGCATGATTTCAGTGAGTGTTAGGTTTAGGGGTGGGGTTAGGTGTGGTCATTCGAACGAATAAGCCACCTAGTAAAATATGTAGGAAATACTCTGAGATCGGTGTAAAACGCCCACACATTGCATTTAAATAAATGTGCGTTTTGATTGGTAATGACGTTATGCGTCATTTCATGACGACAGACGCAACGCGATACTGTCATTATTTTTACGCCCGCTAGAGGGTGCTTATTTTTAAAACGCAAATATAGGTCGTAATAAATGCTTGCACAAGCGACCTATATGGTCGTATTTTGTTGGAGGACAGGCTTCCGTGGCCGCGTCACTGAATTTGGGGCAATTCCTTGATGGCTTCACGGATTTTGAGTTAAGGGCCCGTCGACATTTCATGGAATCCTGTGAGACCAGGTTGATACTGACACACGTTCAGTTTTCAGACACCTGTTCACGTTCACTTAATCCATAACCTACTGTATTTACATAAGATACTCTACACAATAAACATTTGGACTACTGTGTGTGTATTTGAGCGCTGAGAACTGATTGCGCGCTGTATGTGAGAACTGATGAAGTGGAGCGCGCGCGAGAGAGAGAACACTTCTGTCAGCGTGATTTCCCCAATCCCGCCTACACTAACTTTAAATTAATCGACAACTACTGTAATTGTGACTCCCGGGAAAAACGGGTTGTCTGGTAACCTCATCCCTACCCCTTCGAATATTTTTCGACGTCGTCTTGATGTGTGCGCTAAGGCAGGACCAAACCATTTCATGCAGATACAGGGGGTGGTCGGTCAATATGGATGTTTTATTTTTTGGTCAATGGTATTTAACTTTTATTGCCAAAATAAGTAAAATCAAAGACATCATTCATTTTATTATTATTTGAAATATACTCAATGATGACGGTTTATAAAGTGTATAATATAATACAAATGTTAAATTAGTTTTTACCTATTTGTTGGGGCCCCTGTCAGTCAGGAATTGTCCTAACTCCCCCCCCTGTACGGCGCCCATGACTGAATTGGGCTCTTTCACATCTTTTTGTTTGTTCAAACTGCGATTTGTATTTGTTCGTTCAGGTGCAGGAGGGACTTTGAGGAGAACTTCGCAGAAGAGAGCTCGGTTCAGTGTCGCTGTCCGTGATACGCGGCTCTCTCTCGTGCGCACCGAACACAGCGTGCGAGTAACCAGCTACTCTGTTCAGCTTTTCGCGTCTTGTTTTTAGATGCTTTAAAGTAAGGCTTAAAAACACATGAAAAAGATAAGCTTTCGTGACGATGCGCAGCAGTGGCCCGTCAAATGTCCTGAGCATATTTTTAGGCTGGCCTCAGCCAGTCGGTTATATAAAATATCAAGGTGAAGGTCATCATAGCTGCTTAACACATATACAGGAATATTTATTGTACACTTTTATTACAGTTTAATATGAAATTCATTTATATATAAATGTTTAAATCAATTGATTTAATATATAAAGCATAAAATATGTATTTATATTAAAATATTACATTTAATATTAAATATATTTTCTTTTGGAGCTTTATGTCTTATGTAAAAGTGTTTCTTTTCACATTTGAAATGAGTTACAGCTGGATGTTTGCAGTGATTCACTACTGTTTTTACCTGCTTTATCATTCAATAAGCAATGGCCTTTCTCTAAAGTGTGTAAATATGGACGGTACAAAGTTACAGGATGTTAAAAGTACAGTACATCAAGTTTCTGGAAAAAATATATATATATTGTGACCTGAACCTTTTAAAACCGGTGAATAGCAGGCCTAGAGGAGCCTGGAGTCTGCTGTAGATAACACAGTTTCAGGAGCAGCCGTTTGTTGGGTGAATTTCACGTTTTAATGACAGTAATTGTTTTAATGCCCAGAGTGTCTCTGTCCCAAACTGCTGTTTAACCGCAACCTTATCAGACACAATTAGTTTTACCTGTTACCTTCTGCTGCTCTCGCGCATGCTATTACCTCGACTGCCACGGCCGCTCTTTTATAATCATTGACCATGACTTATTGTAATGAGTTTATTTAAGCTGAATGCAGAGGAAGGTGGAAGAGCAGCCTGAGGCGCTGGAATAACAGGCTGAGGATTCCCGTCTTTATCAGCACCTGCCTGATCAAACCACAGCTCGTCTCCACAGAGTAAATGCTTTGTCAGCAGAAGCACTTTGTTTTTGTGTGTGTTATTACACGCCTGACATTCTCCAAGAAGACAAAGTCCCGCAGCGAGGGGTATCAATAAATCTGACAGACGGCTCTGAAGACCACCTATGTGCCGTGATAACAGCCTCAGAGGGACAAATCATATTTCATCTGCGGCTCAAACAAAGAAGAACTCGACATCCACGTGAACTCCAGACGCTTTCTGGGCCAATAATCAAACATCTCTTTTAAGGCTCGCATCCATACACAAGTTCAGATTCTGTCATTATTTACTCACGATCCAAACCTGACAGACTTTCTGTGGATCTACGAAAGCAGAGTTTTGTGTGAGAAACAGACTCCAATTGAATTTGATTTTATTAAATTGTTTTACTTGTTATTTGTGCCTTGTTTTCCAATGCAAATATCTAAATATTCTTAAATCAGAATTGGTTAAAAACACATCTGATGAAACGAGTCAATGCTTAAAACGAGAAAAAATATCAGCCAGTTGGGTCAGAAAATTAATCTTGGATTCCCTTTGAATTAAGTTTACTTTTTTGACCCCAATGGGAGACATTTTTCTTGTTTTGAGCATAAACACTTCATTTTTATCCATTTTCACACAACTTCTGACTGTATTTGTACTGGAAATCAAGTCGAAAATACAGAGGAAGTAACTCATTTTATGCAGTTTGCATAAAAATGTCTTGATTATCGTTTCGGTAATTGAATGGCTGTTCTGTTTTTAGATTTTAGATAGACGTGTGGAGTGTTATGACCTATGAAACATTTGCATGTCGTATGTATCTGGATCTAAAGGTAGAAGTGCTGCTTGCAGTCTTGAATGTGACGAGAGTGAAAGACTGAACAGATGAACAACTGTGAATCACGCTGACCTTAGGGGTTAACATCATTTATAGTGTGCTCGGGACTCGTGTTTAAGAACTATATTTGATGGGTGTTGTTCAGGGTCTGAGCCTGGATTGTGATTGAACTCTCAGGTCTGTATTTGCGGTCAGCACTGAGGAGCTTTGGATCAGAGCGAGTTCCTCCTCAAACTCTGACACTAATGACACATAAACGGCTCGGAGACCATCATCTTATAGAATAACTGTGTGTGTGTGCTTTTAAGATTTATTGGGCACAGAGATTTTAGCTCAGTCTTAAAAATAAAGGTACTTCAGTGATTCTTGGGTTCAGAAAAAAAACTCATCTTATCAGGAACAGTCTGAGGCTCTTGAGTTTCATGTTTCTCTGAAGAGAACGTCCTTGTCATTGGCAGTGCTTTGTTTTCTGACTTTAAATCATCAGATCATAGATGATTTTCTACAAAACTAGGGGGTAAAAAAATTCTTTTTTAAATTATTTGCAAAAAGAATTTTAAAGATTCCAAACAACTTAAGATCAAATTTTAACATCAGGGTACTGCCAATTAACAACTTCAGTTCATCCATCAGTTTGTTGAAGTAAACAAATTAATGCACTTACAATGGAAGCCTAACGAGCAGGAATTCCTGGACACTTTAAAAGCATACGTGTACAATATTTTTATTAAAGCAATTATAACACAATGATGTGCGATATTTGAGCTGTAAAGATAGCTTGCCTTTATTTGTCCATTTAGTCCATTTAATGTTTTGCGCGTAGACTTCCACTGAAATTCAATTTATTTTATTTTTGTTTATTTAAACAATTATTTTTATTGTATTATTTGTTTGTTTGTTTTTCTTTGTTTTCTGACACATAGCTTCTATTGTGGCATCAAACTTAAAAACCCTTTTTTTTGTTCTTTCAGCAACTTATATTTAAGAGTTTAGCGCTCTATACTCGGCACTGGGATCAGTTTGCATGCTCTTTATATGAAAAACAAAGATCATTTTCAGATCAGTTTATGAGAGGAACGCTCAGAGATCTGAAGGTGATTTGTTTTCTGAATAGATGCGGAATAGAAGCTCCTGATTCAAAAAAATCAAAGGAATTCTATTTTTGCTTCACAAGCTGATACAAAGTAGCATTCTTTTATTTTTAAATTTAGGCCAAATTGCGTTATAAAATATTTAACCTCGAATAAGTGCGTAAGCCGTGGGATTCACAGAACAAACGAGTCAGATATATGGGCATTCCAGGTATCCATAAAAAGGGATTATTCAAATGAGAGAACATTAGAATATTAAATCTTGATTTATTTATGCGAGTGCCATTAGGGGTTATCATCTGGATCAGCAAACAATTTTTCAGGGGTTGAGATTTTTATGTAGTAGCAGACACATTTAGCACTGCGCCACCGATAACATCCCCACTGTGACATCCTGCTGTTCATTGGCCGATTTCTGCCCATAAAAATGGCAGCCAATATTATAATGCAAATCCCTTATGGGAAAATACCTGCGCGATGGCTGCATATAAATGATGTGGCATTGTACCTCTCCCGCTCTCTCTCACCTTATTACTGAATTACGGAGAGCGGGGAGAGAGTGGTGGTGATGGATTCTTTGTGGATGACACGGGAAAGCATTATGAAGCCCCCGTTTGTCAGGCCAACATTAAGGGCTAATTTTGAAAATCTAGCGTGCAGTCAATTTCCTCCGGCCCGAGGGTGAAAGGTAGCATGCCGACAGGAGGGCTAATTTCACCCTCCTTATTTACCTCTATGCATCATTTCTGAGCACCGCACTGACACCCGACGCCCGCTTTAAAAATGACACCAGTGCCACCAAACACCCGGATATTAACCACCACGTGCATGTGTGTGCGGCACGGAGAAGAAAAAGGTAAACCTGGCAAATCCATCATTTTAATAACAGCAAGCAAGGTTAATGTAGTTTACCTTACACAGGGGGTGTATAAAGGGTCGTAATCTACGCCTGTGTGTGTGTGTGATTTTAAACAGACACACATGGCTGCTCTGATGGCTGTTTGTTGTGTAGCACACAGCAGAAAAATCAAAGTCTTAATGCTATTGTGTGCCCGTAACCATCTGTCAAAGCCACACAGAGATGAGAGCGAGATTACCCAGAATAAACAGGAATGCCGGAGCGTCGGTGAGACCCTCGGGCAAAAAGACAAGATGGAGAAGCGAAGAGGGAGGAAAACTCTTCACGAAGGGACATCAAAGCCATTGTGATTCAGGAGCCGTCTGACAGAGGCGTTTGTAACGATGGCAATCTAACACAGAGACACCATGATGACCATGATGATGATGATGATGAAGGTCTTCCGACAGTATTTCATCACTGGAAACGTTTCCCGTTGAGATGTCAGAGGAACATTTAGCAGATCCAGGGGCGCTTCCTGAGGTGGCGAATCTGTGTAAATGTACCGTGAAGTCTCTGGAAGTGCTATTGAAGTGGGAGATTTTCCCTTTAAACCCTGATTCAGAGCCTCACAGGAGAGAAGGCAAACGAACAAACTGCAGCTGCTGCAAAAACAGGGGAAAGCACTTGGAAACAATCTATTCTGCTCTCAAACAACTGCAGAAACTCCTCTCAGATGTGCTTCTCTAATCAAAGCTGATTTCTGTAGTCCTGCTAGTTTAGCAAAGATGTAGTTTAAACACTTTAATGAGATAAATGAAATGTTACAAACCTGGTGTTTAGCATCAGTGGGCACATCCCAGGCCGAAGTCCTTGGTCAAACCTCGAACTATGAGACGAAACGTTTGTGCATTTGAGTGTGTGAGGAGAAAGAGTGTATTTGTTTCATCGAGTTGAATAAAGTTCAAAGGTGTCCTTTGCTCAGAAGCCAATCACAGAATTCACTGTGACTAGCTTCAACCCAAGGTAGTGAACGAAATGTAAGAAATGTTCACGTAGATGATTTGCTTCAAAACCATTTTTTTTTGCTTGTTGAAAGTCTCTTCACATCCCAACAGTAATCACTAAGTCAAGTGGTCTAAATATAATAATATGTATTTATATCGTCTGTGGAAGCAATACATTGTTTGTCCAATCATATTCCTCAATCCGAGGGCTACAATAGGCTGTTCTACCTGTCTGTCAATGTATGTATTTGCATACCTCCACCCTCCCTGCCTGCACAGACACGAGGAGGCGTGGCTTCGGATAGTGATTTGCAGGGAGGGAGGGATCTTACGCTTTCAAATCTAGCTTGATATTGCTATGTTTCCGAAACCACCCTACCTTTAATATTAAAAAGTATCAATAAAAACAATTAAAACCAATTAAATATTAACTATTTTACACATTTTTTGTTGTGATGTTTATTATTTAGCTAGAAACTTGCTTTACACAGAAACTAAAATGCAAATGCAAAAACATGGCCAGTGCATTGCATGTGTGCATACAGTTGTGAAAAGTTATTTTCTATTTCGGTGACGGATATTCAAGGTAATGATGGAGTTTCCATCAGTGAAATGGAAATCTGTTTTGTTATTATTCAGGTAGTTAGATACAAACATGTTATTTTAACTTGCATTGTCCTTCCATTGCATTTTGACTTATTTGGAAAGCACACAATTAAGCTTGTGACATTATAACCATTTGTGGTAGTTTTGGAGCAGATGTGTTTGAGAGTATATTCTTGAGCAGTGATGTCAGTATGTGAGGGCCAGCGTTTGCCCGTTTGCTGCTCTACTCCTGTCAGACTGCCACACGCTGAAAGCACTTCCTGTCCCCGCTCTCTCAGGTCATGTTTCAACTAAATAACTATCAGTCAAACTCTTGCCCTCTCTGCTCCTGCTCTCCAAGAACAACACCTCCTCAACACCTCTCCTCCTCCGATCTGTCCATCACATTTCCTTCGCAAAAGCAGCTACATACATCCAGGAACCGGATCGTCAGTGTGCGAGAATTAAAGGCTTTCTGTGGACGAGTGTGGTTTCAAAATAACATTTGATGAATGAATGAATCATTTAATAAATGAATTAATTAGCAACAAGAATACTACTAATACTACTACTACTACTACTACTAATAATAATAATATTAATAATAAATATGATTATGATTATTATTATTTATGTGTCCCTCAGTTTATTTTTATTTTATTTTATTTTTTAATTTCTTTTACAGTTATGCACTTAAAATGGAAGTGAATGGACCTGGCAATAAACATTAAAATGTAATGCATCAATGTAAGTGTAAAAAAATCCACTAACCTAATCTGTTTAACGTTAAATACATTATCTACTATTTCACCTTTTAAAAACATCAGAGAGGAGCTGTTAACGTGGTGTAAACTCCACAGGCTGTAACACATTAGCAAAAGTTCATCCTAGAAAGTAGTCAGACAGTTTAGACACTTTGCAGCTCAAATAATTAACAGCTTTTGCAAAACATTTCAATCCTCACTTTTAAACCTCTGCAACACTGACCCGTAGACACCTTTTTGTAACTGTAAATGCTATTTTTATTTGTTTTCACCAACGGAGGTACGTGTTAAAATGATTTTCTGTCGTAATCAAACATTGTGCTACAAATGTCGATAGTGTTAGTTGTCATGAACTCTGTATTTTAGGCCGCATCTCAGACTGACACAGCAATACAGAGGTCAGTTACTGTACAGTTGCTTATTTAATTCACTTTATATGATATTCTGCTGTAAATAATGGTTGTATTTGAGAACACACCTCTTGAGTGCAACATAAAGCAGAATATTTAATTGTACTCCTGCAAATGAAAGGACACATTTTAAATGCATTTTAATGAGTTTGTAGCTTTGCATGCTCGCCAGGCCGTAATTACTGCATTATTTGTTAGCAGCTTCATGCCGTGACTGACACGTCTTTCTCACGGAGGGGGGTGGTGTCCGGTGGCAAACTGCAGGACTCTGAGAGAGTTGTGTAAAGAAGAAGAGGTGAAGTCTGAGATGACATCAGTGGTGCTGATGATGGGGGAGATCCGGTTACCTTGACGACAAATTTATTTATGGTTGCCTGAGATGATGCGGTAGTGTTCCATACCTGCTGATGGGGGGGTGATGGGGGGTCTCCTGTTTCAGCCTCAGTTGACAATTAAGACCTGGGCGACTGTAGCCGGGGGTTAATACTTGCTCATTAAAAGAACTAGGTCATTAGCAGGGAATCAGGGCTCTTAAGGCAGCACAAGGAGGGGCGTGTGTGGAGGGGGCAAGTGTGTGTGTGTGTGTGTGTGTGCGTGTGGTGAAGTCAAATCAGCATCTCCATGAACACGGTTCTTACATTAATTAACCTCACTTTTCCTGGTTGAGGGAAAAAATCTGTTATCATATATTCACATGGCTGTACACCAATTAATTGCAAAGAAAAAAGAAGGCAGTTTACCGTCATCCCAGCGGTCGCCCTGTCTGCCTGCGCAGGAGATCCATTATTCCTGGGAACGAGAGGAGACGTGGAGAAAAAAGGGAGCGAAAGAAAAAAGTCTAATGTGTATGATGAGTAAAATGAGGATCGGGGCCGAATCAGGGGAGGGGATGCTGGGAATAAAAGCCTCGGAAATGAAAATAAATAATCTTGGCTAATACCTCACCTTAGGAGAGAAAGCAGGGCCCCAGCCAATCAGAGTGCTTTGGAAACACCTTCAAACACACACACACACACCCACACACACACACACACACACACACACTCTGTGACCTTCAGTGCAGAGGCTTACAGAAGAAGGCCGCGATCTACACACACACACGCATGGCCCTCAGGAGACGGGAGCAGTGAGAGAGGAGATGCTCCTTACTGAAAAACAACATCAGAGCATCAGAGACAGAGAGAGGACTCATTCATCTCAGGATTTCAAGGAGAGCTGAGCAAACACCACACACATATATCTGCAGCTGAACATACAGTCCAGTGTATGTGCTGGTCCTTTGCAATGGGTTTTATTGTCCAGTGTGCTTCTGTACTATCCAGTGTAATGTTCCTATAAAGCCCAGTGCAGTGCAATACAACTTGTTTCTATAAAGGTCACCACCCAGTTCAAAGTGTCTGCATAAAGTCCAGTGCATGTCAGTACTTCTATAAAATGTTTTTGTACAGTGCAGTCTGTTTCTGTAAAGTCCAGTGTGTTTTTGCTGAGAGTCAGCTGATGCAAGCTTGACCTGCCAGAACTAACACTGCGCTTAATTTTTCCATCGGTGTAGTTTGTTTTGTACAGTTTAGCAGCGTGTTTGATATAAAGTCCAGAGTGCTTTTGTACAGCCCACTGCAGTGTATTTCTGCAAAATTTCCAGTAAAGCATTTCTGTTAAGCCCAGTGCATTTCTGTGAAATCCCATGCAGTGTGTTTCTGTAAACTCTTATTCTGTAAAATTCTCACACACATCAGTGTTTCAGTGAGTGTCGGATCAGTGTGTTTCCGTCTCTTTAACTCCTGTTTGTAATTCGACTCTTTGACCTTCTGGATCAGATCAAAGCTCAGCCATCATCTCTCCAGCTGCCCTCTTCTCGCTACACCCAACATGTGCACTGTTCCAGATTCACTGTGTCGCCTGACCTTCCTCAGCGAGAGATAATTGGCTTCTTCTGATTAAAATTCTACAAATCACTCCCAAGAAATAATTTTCCCCCTGTATTTATCTGTTTTCCCAGATGAGTTTCTGAGGACGCCTCTCGACCGCCACATGATTATTGATGGATCAGTTATTATAATGTTTATCAATAATTATTCAGTGAAGAGAGTTTAAGGTACAGAAGTGATTGGATTTGTAAAACCCCTTTACAAAGAGTTCACAGACTGGTAATCCTTCTTCAAACACACAAACCACATCATATCTGAGGGGTTTTTCCTCTTTCATCTGTTTAGTTAATGCTTGATGAAGATAGACATGTCCCCTGATCATGCTACATTTTGGTCTTATTGTTTTTATGAGTACAAATATGATGAAATTGTCTGTGATATTGAAGTAATACTCTGCTGTAGTCCACTTATACCTCACAGGAACGTTTCGCTGTGAAGTCTGTTGGTGATTTTGTTTACTCTCTCTATAATGAATAAAAACTATGCAACTATCTGTGGAATAATCACAGGCTGCTGTAACTCGTCTGTAATAACCAGCTCTCTCTCTCTCTGTGTGTGTGTGTGCGTGTTTAATGAGCTACAGGAGGGACTAAAATAAGAGATTAGCTTAATTAAGCAATAGCGAGTGAGCTGAGAGACACCTGTACGTACAGGAAGCTGTTTCTCTGTGTGTGTGTGTGTGTGTGTGTGTGTGTGAGAGGGAAAGTCACGGCTGATTACCTTCACGAGTGCCATCTCTTCCCCTACCTGTGCTGCTCGCTGACACACTCTCACAAACACCTCATTAACTCATCACTGTCTGGGAAATAACATGTGCGTGTTTACAGACTGTGTGACTGCTCTAATGTGGGGAGAAAAACACAGATCAGGGTTTGTCAGGACATCAGGTGAGAGACAGCCTTAAACAGACAGGAAGAGAGTTCTGAGTTAAAGGAAGTTGAGAGTGCTGCAGCATCAGATAGAACATGTTTAATAAAGGAATGTTATTTGTCCCACTATAGAACCTTGATGATAAAGATCAATGGGCCAGTAAATAGCATATATAGAGGACTTTTGTCAGTTTAGGTAGCATTTTACCCCTGGGGTCTGGTTAGTGAGCATTCACATTTATACATTTGGCAGATCATTTTAAAGTAGGGCTAAAACAAAAATACAAAAAAAAAACAAACTTACTTTTCAGACTGCCCTACAGTAGCAACTTTTGTTTCCCAAAAAACACCAAACAACAAATTTTGCTATTTAATAAAACATTTTTGGCAACTTTTAGCAACTGACTCAAATGATGAAGGGGCACACATTTTTCCTATAAATTACACAAAAAGAAGAACTCAAAGTTATCTAGCAGTACAAAGTTAAGCAGTTTAGCTGATAATTGCAATTGTTAAAGTAATGCTGGGTACACACCAAAAGATAATCGGTCTGATTTTGGGCAGATTTCCCCCCTTCCGACAATCCTAGCTGTGTCCCGATTATCTTGATGGTTTTACAGATTATCTTATCAGATTTTCTCTGGGTGTGAGGTGTGTTAAGAGTGTCCGAACCTAAAATAAATAAATTAAAATAAAATAAAATAAAATAAAATAAAATAAAATAAAATAAAATAAAATAAAATAAAATAAAATAAAATAAAATTCTTCATTGAGTGTATATAGTTTAAGGGTCTGTATAAACAAAATCGAACTGAATTGTGAAATTTTCGGCAAAAACCCAGCCAACCCTATTTTAAAGGATCTTATTGCATGCAAGGTACACATAATATAATGTCATGTATTCCCTGGTTATTGCATGCATGACTTTGTTGTTGAGCCAGCTTTGCAAACAGCAGCACAACAGCCTCAATAGCAGAGCACATTTTTATATATTCAAGGGGGTAAGTTGTAACAATATAACAGTATATTATAGGCTTTTCAGCTAAATTTAAGCAGTAAAACATTGAATTTATAACATTTAAAACCCATATGAACCCCCAAAATGTGACAACCTACTCAAAAAAAAAAATCCTTGTTAGTCTAACTTAATAAAATTATGAAGAACATTCCAACCATTTAAAATGATTTATTTAAACTTAAATGAAGTAAAATGTACTGATGAGTAAAATTCATGCTAATTTAATGAGATCATACCAGTTTCATTTGACATATTCTGTCAAGTCACCTTTATTTATATAGCGCTTTAAACAAAATACATTGCGTCAAACCAACTGAACAACATTCATTAGGAAAACAGTGTGTCAATAATGCAAAATGACAGTTAAAGGCAGTTCATCATTGAATTCAGTGATGTTAAATAGTGTCTGTGCATTTATTTGCAATCAAGTCAACGATATCGCTGTAGATGAAGTGACCCCAACTAAGCAAGCCAGAGGCGACAGCGGCAAGGAACCGAAACTCCATCGGTGACAGAATGGAGAAAAAAACCTTGGGAGAAACCAGGCTCAGTTGGGGGGCCAGTTCTCCTCTGACCAGACGAAACCAGTAGTTCAATTCCAGACTGCAGCAAAGTCAGATTGTGCAGAAGAATAATCTGTTTCCTGTGGTCTTGTCCTGGTGCTCCTCTGAGACAAGGTCTTTACAGGGGATCTGTATCTGGGGCTCTAGTTGTCCTGGTCTCCGCTGTCTTTCAGGGATGTAGAGGTCCTTTCTAGGTGCTGATCCACCATCTGGTCTGGATACGTACTGGATCCGGGTGACTGCAGTGACCCCCTGATCTGGATACAGACTGGATCTGGTGGCTACGGTGACCTCGGAATAAGAGAGAAACAGACTAATATTAGCGTAGATGCCATTCTTCTAATAATGTAGCAAGTACATCGGGTGTTATGGGAAGTGTTTCCGGTTCCGGTTTACCTAATTAATGCAGCCTAAAAATCCTTTAACGGATTTGGATAATAAAAGCATATTAGTATGTTATGTGTATGCCAGGTTAAAGAGATGGGTCTTTAATCTAGATTTAAACTGCAAGAGTGTGTCTGCCTCCCGAACAATGTTAGGTAGGTTATTCCAGAGTTTAGGCGCCAAATAGGAAAAGGATCTGCCTCCCGCAGTTGACTTTGATATCCTAGGTATTATCAAATTGCCTGAGTTTTGAGAACGTTGCGGACATAGAGGGTTACAATGTAAAAGGTGCTCATTCAAATACGGAGTAGCTAAACCATTCAGGGCTTATAAGTAATAAGCAATATTTTAAAATCTTTACGATGCTTGATAGGGAGCCAGTGCAGTGTTGACAGGACCGGGCTAATATGGTCATACTTCCTGGTTCTAGTAAGAACTCTTGCTGCAGCATTTTGGACTAGCTGTAGTTTGTTTACTAAGTGTGCAGAACAACCACCCAATAAAGCATTACAATAATCTAACCTTGAGGTCATAAATGCATGGATGAACAATTCTGCATTTGACATTGAGAGCATAAGCCGTAATTTAGATATATTTTTGAGATGGAAAAATGCAGTTTTACAAATGCTAGAAACGTGGCTTTCTAAGGAAAGATTGCGATCAAATAGCACACCTAGGTTCCTAACTGATGACGAAGAATTGACAGAGCAACCATCAAGTCTTCAGTGAATGTTCCCTGAGCATAATTCACTCTTGTTGATCCAATCAGTGTTGTTGATGTTCAGACTGGTGCTTTCATGCAGAGTTGCATGACTTTTCTGCATTTTTATGAAAATGGAAAGGACTTTTAGTAAGATTTTAATGTTTAGCTTTTATTTTTTATTTTTGGTTACCATTGTGGTGAAGGGTGGAGCTTGTGTTTAGGTTGTCAATAGCTGTCATACACGCACATACATGTTCTATGATTGTTTGATTGTGAAGAGTAGAAATGCTGATAATATAGACTGTGTAAATCACCTGCAAACTGATTTATTTTATTTCTTTGTAAAATGTTCACATGACATTAGCGCAGTTATAGCTCATGTAGCATACATCCTAAACACAGGGTCTATACTTCACCATAATGGTAACCTCAAAAAAATCTACACAAACATAAACTCTTTTAAATGTCAGAAAGAACTAATCAAAAACTTAATATGTATTTCCCTTTATCAAAAACACATTAAACTGCACTTAATTTCAACATTTATTCTCCTGGTCTATCCCTATGCAAAGCATGCTGGGAACTAAATCTGAGAAATCCACTGCTCAGGTTCAGGCAATGCAATGCCAATAATTAATGTAGGCCCAACTTAACTTCAATGGTTTAAGTTAGAATCGGCTTAAAACATCTCTTCCATCTTGATTTGACCCTCTAACTTTAGCACTCACTATTCTAATTCTATTCTACCTTTCTAATCTTTTTGTATTCTATTTTCTTTTCATTTATTATACAATTATGAAAAGACCTTATTCTTTTTCTATTCTATTGGTTTTCTTTTTATTTATTATATTATTTAAAAGCACTTGCTACGTGTACTGTGTTAAGCTAACTGAGACTTGTTATAGCACTTATATGTCATTGCTCTTTGGTTGTTTTTGATTGCTTCCATTGTCCTCGTTTGTAAGTCGCTTTGGATAAAAGCATATGCTAAATGAATAAATGTAAAAGTTTTAGCTTATTTTATTTAAGTAAACTGAGTGTAACCCCTCTCTCCTGGGTCCTCACTGCCCTACCTCGTCCTTGCTTTGAGTGGGCCTAGAACCCGGGTCTCCGGCATGGGAGGTGAACGCACTAACAAGGAGGCTAAATAACTGCAATCGCTAGCATATGTTGCTACACAAAACACCTACCTGCTGGCCTCCGTTACATGAGCTAACAACTAAAAGCATTTTGAGTGTATGTATTTGTCATAAAGTCACAGTTAGTTCAGTGTTTCTAACTTTATTACATAGTGATGCTTAATGTATGTAATGTATGTCAGTGTGCATTTATCTTGTGTGAAATTACATTTTATATTGGAAGATAAAATTAACATTCTTAGTTAAATTGTAGTACAGATTCCCTGTGTGACAACTAGCCCCTGTCTCCAATACACCACAAAAGAGTGACATAATGTAACACATATATTTAATATTATTATATACTATTGCAGAAATAATGTATCACACACTTGAATGATGATTCTTGTGCACAGCAAGCAAAATAATAATAATAATTATATATATATATATATATATATATATATATATATATATATATATATATATATATATATATATATATATATATATATATATATATATAAAATAGATGCGCTAAAGTGTGTAAACCATCAAATTTAAACTTATTAAATGGCAGAAATCCAGAAAAATAAGTAGAAAACCTCTAAATGGGGCATAAAATAAAGGCAAACTCCAGAAGAGAGAGCTGGAACAAACATAATATAACATTGTTAAATTGTCAGTTTTTAATTTTAGAGGTTAGTGCAGCAGCCGGAGACATGACAAAAAATGAACATCCGCTCAGATCACAGTAGAAAAATTATTTTAATTGAGCTTCATTGGGATGTTCAGATCAAAGCTGACTCTGATATGACTTACGCCTTTAAAAAAACAATGATTTTTAATGTTTTCTTCAGCATACTAAGTCATAGAATAGAAACATGAAGATCTTATAAATACATACTGGGAATGACCCAATAAAAAAATTAATTAAAAAATTAAAAAAACACTTGTTAATGTGGAATTAATAAATGGATGTGTACCGTAGACTATATGAATTTTTGTTTTATTTTGTGCACCAGGACATAACATTATCCGTCTAATAGCAGGTCTACAGAACTTAACCTTTCCTCCATTTCTTCTCACTCAGTTCCTGTCACGAGTGATGAAGACTCCCACGCCTTTGGATGTTTTTGGATTTCTACTAGAAGAAAGTTGGAGTGCCGTGCATCCTCTTAAGACCAAGTGTCTTTGTGAACTCAAAAAACATCAGTGGTGAGTTCAAGAATTTTCAGGACTGTGAAGTCAAAATCTGCTCATAGTACGGCGGCAATGGCACATCCAATCAAAAGACTTGAATTCTATTTGTTTCGTTTCAAGGGATTGTGAAGAAGGTCTCCTTCAAGACCTCACTGAAGTGGACAGATCGGGGAGAGCGCGCTTTCATGACAATGTCGTTGGCGGGACTTTTCCATGTGAGCAGGTACGTGGAGTCTGTTTCAAATGCAGAGCGAGAGGGATCAAATTTTCTCAGAAGCAGAATTTTAGAGGAGATTGAAATAATGGCTCATGACTTTTAAAGGGAAGAGCTCATTTTAGGTTATACGGTAAGCCTGTTGGACCCAATTATTGAAGGTGCTTTTCCATTGTCATCTGGTATTTCTCCTTGAGTAGATTAGCCGTCAGCATAAAAAAAAAGAAAGAAAACCAAGTCCAGGATTTGGTGCTTTTCTGTGATCTGGCTAAAATGAAGCACTTTCCAGAGAAAAAAGGGGCAAAGCGAACCAGTGCTGTGGTCTCATTAGTGTTTTCCCACCAAAATCTGTAGTATAACACATTGTGTCATGATCGAACCCTGTGCATTGCTGCTCACTGTCTGGCTCCTACATCAGTGCTTTTTGACTAGTTCAGTTCAATTCACATTTATTCATATACAGCTTTTTATATAGTTGTAAAGCAGGCTTACAGGCTTATGTAAATACATATGGCATATATATATATATATATATATATATATATATATATATATATATATATATATATATATATATATATATATATATATAGTACTTAATTGGTATTAAGGGGCCCAAAGTGTGTCAAGAAAATTCCCCCACACCATTACACCACCAGCAGCCTGAACCATTGAGACAAGGCAGGATCGATCCACGATTTAATGTTCTTTACGCCAAATTCTGACCCTACCGTCTGAATGTCGCAGCAGAAATCGAGACTCATCATGCCAGGCAACATTTTCCCAATCTTCTATTGTCCAGTTTTGGTGATCCTGTGTGAATTGTAGCCTCTGTTTCCTGTTCTTATCTGACAGGAGCATCACCCGGTGTGGTCTTCTGCTGCTGTAGCTCATCTGTTTCAGGGTTCGATGTGTTGTGTGTTCAGAGATGGTATTCTGCACACCTGATTGTAACGAGTGGTTATTTGAGTTACTGTTGCCTTTCTATCATCTCTGACCAGTCTGCCCATTCTCCTCTGACCTCTGACATTAACAAGGTATTTTCATCCACACAACTGCCGCTCAATTTTTGGACCATTCTCTGTAAACCCTAGAGATGGTTGTGTGTGAAAATCCCAGTAGATCAGCAGTTTCTGCAGCACCTGAAAACAGACCCCAGTAACTCTGCTATTGCTGCAACTATTACACATAAACTAGCTGGGGACTGTTTTCAGGTGCTACGTAATATCATTTTTGAGCGAGATGCTAACGATCTAATCAGATTCAATGATCTATGCTAAACTAGGCTAAAAGGGCTACCACCAGACCCGGAGATCGGCTGAATCGATTCAAAAACAGTAAAACGCAACTAAAACGGTTTAACTTTTAGGGGAGTTGGAAAATTAGCCTTTTTTTTTTAAGTGGAGTGTTCCTTTAACATTTTAATAAGTGTAAAACAGTGAGATGTTAAGGCAGAGGAAAAGCGTTTGGTTATTGAGGAATATTGACCTATTTTGCATCTTGTTGCCTAGCCCCACCTTGATATAATGATTGACAGGTCGTTGCATGATTGGCTTCCAAAATGGAATTGATCTTAAGTGTAAGTGTCAATGCATTTAAATCAGCATTTTTGCAACCATTTTGCTGCACATTTGACTCTAAATGCATTTAGGAAAAATGGCATTTAAATGATCATTTTGCTACAGTTTTATGCTTGGACATGTTATATCTAATCAATTTGGGTAATGCAAATTAATTTAAATTTTGCAAAATATAAAGCATTAAAATGTGTTTTTAATTTACATATTAAAACTAGTGTAAAAAATGGCAAATATAAATGATATAATTAAATTTTCATTTTCATTTTGTACAAAATGTTGCACATATTTTTGGGAAAATGTAAATTTTAATACGGAAATATCTTCCCATTTTATATATTGCTCTGTCATTTTGCATATTACATTTCAAAATTAATTTTGCTTTCCATATGTTTCCATAGCTTGCATTCCACCAGTTATAGGTAAGGCATCAAAAAAACCTTTGGGATGGAGTGATGTTTAGAGGCTCATGTTGGCCGGTTAATGTTGACATTTTTTAAGATGTAAATGTGTAAAAATCACATTTGTGGTTTCAACAGTATCCACACCCTTCCTGGACAGGTCCTTCTGCACCTTAAACTTGTCAGTGTCGTTCCCCTGTTCCTCGGCTCAACTATTTTTAGTTTTTTCCTCTCCTCTGCGGTTCCCCTGCGCTCAGCACTTCCTGCGAGCCGTCACCTAGCCCCGACCGCAAGACATTTCTCTTTGTTACCGTCTCTGCCGCACTCTCCGCCCCTCCTTTCTCGACAAACTGCCTGGAGTGTGCATCGTTCACGGGTCATTACTTTTCAAAGAAATTTAAGCACGGAATGCCATTTAATTTTTCCGAATGTATTCCGTCATTAGAGATCTTAGCTGTCAGAGTGATACCATTTTTGGTGTGATGTGTTTGTTGCCTCATTTCTTTTAATTTTACCTCCATTAGCTTAATTCTTTTTTAATATTTCCATCTAACGAACTTTACAGTTCATTTTGTTTGAGTGTGTGCTAAGCGAGTTTTATGAAGCAGGCAGTTGGCTTTTCCCATTTGTGGGGCGGCAGCGAAGGCGCCCGGTGCTTCTGTCAGCTTATTTTTGGCACCTTAGCTTGCGGTTCTGCTTCTGTGCCTTGATTATACAAGCAAACAACTGCATGAAGTTCATTAAAAATAAGCAGCAGCTAATTAACCTGAACTTCAGACAAACCGCCACTGTCATCCAAGATCAGTTTGGACCATATTGAATTGTTAAAGATTTGCAAAACACCCCCCCCCCCACCCCCCCCCCCCCCCCCCGACACACACGTGTACGCTAACTCTTTGTCTTGATGTCTTCACTGAATGCATGCTTACTTTCCCCCCGCCGTGTTTATCTCTGCTGAGCTGATGGGCTGCTGCAGTGTAATGGTGTGTTCAAGCGTCTCGGCCTCATAAAGGTTGTTTTGTACCCTTCTGTTGAGAGGTATCGACATTTACATGCCACATGTTTGACATTTCTCCCGGGCCTCAGCATCCGTCTCGACTCACGGCGTGTGTTAGCGTGCATTTGATGTGGCCTTAACTCGCCGGTGAAGTCTATCTAAAATGCTTCTGTGTTTACCCAGAGGTCGAGAGATACTCCATTAGCGAAACCCTCAAGCCTTTTGTTCATGTAATTTGCTTAATTACTTCATATCAGCAGACATTGGAGATACGTTTCACCCTTCAGATCCTCGGGGAGCATTCTGTCCATATTTATTTTATTATCTGTCTTTCGTTATCATATTTTAACCATTGTCAATCTCACGTGTCCGGCAGTATTAGCAACTTGAGAGAGAGAGAGATTATCAGGGAGTGAATAAAAATTTCTCCAAAAACAACAGAGATCAGAGCAAGCAGGTGATATAACACACATACATACACACACATACACATACACAGGGCAAATGAGAGAGGGAAATGGAGAAGGCCATTGGGGAGACGGCAGCAAAGTCAAGCTATTGGATTATTGTCCCCTGTGAATCACTCCTCAACAATCTCTGTCTGTCTCTCTCTCTCTGGTTAATTACTGGGATTTTGGGTTGTTCCTCCACGGGGCTCGTGACTGTGTTTGTCTGCAGGGTGGGTTTAGGGAGGTCTTGACACCCTCCTCTCACTCCTACAGCATATGATCTCTGTCTCCGTTATATTCCTTCTGAGAGTGTTCAGGGTCACACGGCCAATCCCAGATTGAATTATCTTTACCTTACCAAAAAGCACACACACACAACAGTGCTGTTCACAGACTGTTTGATTTGTAGCCAGTGTTCACAGGATTAGATTGGTCTGCCAAAAAAGCAAATTCATTTTTACAGGTTTCTGTTACATTTTTGATGATGAACTACTCACTGCTTTAGGCAAAGTTTGCAAGGTGTTTTCAGAAACACTGATGTCACACCCATTTAAATCATACATACTCAAACCACAACCACACAGAAAGTATTGAAGCCACACCCACTCAAGCCACACCCACATAAACACTCCTCAAACTACACTCACTTACTAATAATACATATACATACACACGAAACGACACTTGCACAAAATCTCGAACCACACCCATTTAAAACACTACCCAGGTCTCACATACTTGACCCAGGTATAAACAAACTTGAGCCATACATGTAAAAAAATCCACACCTATTAAAACACACCTTAAACCACACCCCATTAAATCACATATTTAGACACATCTCAAACCACACAAGCACAAAAAGTCAAGTCCACGTAAAAAAGCATACCCTTATTAAACCTAAGCCAGACCCACTTACATTATTTATAATTCCACACCCACACATAAACTCCAGAAGTCACCCTTAATCAAAACACTTTCCAGAGCACACCCACTTAAATCACACCCATATAAACACTCCTCAAACCAAACCCACTCAAGCCACACCCACATACAACACTTGTCAAGCCACGCCCACACAAATCTCACACACTTCTAACTGTATCCACACAAAAACTCATGAAGTTTCACAGATCACACCCACTCAAGCCACGCCCACATAAAACACTTGTCAAGCCACGCCCACACAAATCTCACACACTTCTAACGGCATCCACACAAAAACTCATTAAGTTTCACAGATCGCACCCACTCAAGCCACGCCCACATAAAACACTTGTCAAGCCACGCCCACACAAATCTCACACACTTCTAACGGCATCCACACAAAAACTCATGAAGTTTCACAGATCACACCCACTCAAGCCACGCCCACATAAAACACTTGTCAAGCCATGCCCACACAAATCTCACACACTTCTAACTGTATCCACACAAAAACTCATGAAGTTTCACAGATCACACCCACTCAAGCCACGCCCACATAAAACACTTGTCAAGCCACGCCCAGACAAATCTCACACACTTCTAACGGCATTCACACAAAAACTCATTAAGTTTCACAGATCGCACCCACTCAAGCCACGCCCACATAAAACACTTGTCAAGCCACGCCCACACAAATCTCACACACTTCTAACGGCATCCACACAAAAACTCATTAAGTTTCACAGATCGCACCCACTCAAGCCACGCCCACATAAAGACAAATACAAAGTCGCAGTTTCTCCAGCAGTGCTGCTTGTGTTTACAGGTGCAATCTCACAGTGACATCTCAGGAAGAGCAACACAGTTTGTCGAATTTCAAGGTGCTTCACATAAACGCTCAGTCATGACACACGTCACATCTGAAGTAATGTGAGACGCCACTAATGTAACGTTATTATGCGTTACAGCCCAGCTTGTAAATTATGATGAAACTTCTCCTCCCGTTAATGCAGATGAATATTGAGCTAATTCAAGACAGAATAAAAATGACTGTTATTATCTTCGAATAAAAGTTGGGCTGATGCTATGTGAGACATCTCATAATTATCAGGACCCTCATTTCCATTTAACCGGCGCTGATTTGAAGGAAAGCAGCCGCTGAATGACAGTGAGTTCATTTAGAAAGACCATCAGCTAAATGACACTCATGCGGCGATCAGTAACCTGCCAGCGTGTCCCTGCAGAGGGATGACAGGTGCTCGTCTTGAACATTAAAGCACACGCTAACGTCACACACAGGACACACGTGTGGTTAACAGGAGCGATGTGATCACACACTCTCCTGTGTAATGGCTTCTCCTTCTGAATGCATAATATCACTTAGCACAATATCAATAATAATAGTGAGATTTCAGAGCTGGTTTGGGGAGGCTTTCACTGTTATGAATTCTGAATGTATTCTCAAATTCCACAATAATGGTGGATTTTCAGAGTCCATTTACAAGTTCTTTTACCGCAGAGGACTGAGTGTTATGTTATTAGACATGATTTCTGCTGCTGTGGTGTCTGTGCAAACACTCAGTGAATGTGTATTTGAGTTCTTTGTGAAGTGGCTATAAATCTCTAAAGACCATTTTTATATGTCTTTTTTATTTTAATGTTTGTTTAATAAAATGTAATTTGGTAAGTAATGAACTTACCCATAATCCTGTAGAGATACATAGCTACTGTAAAACAGAGAAGCCACTGTTGCCTCCACAGCTAACAATGTTCTGGCAATGTTCTCTCAAAGTTATGAACGATTGTACTTCTAATAATGTTAACAGAACATTCTATCAAGGTTATTTGGTCTCTAATAAATTTATCAAAACATTAACCCACAAATATTATTTATAGATGGTACATGGAACGTTTTTTCTCAAACATTTTAAATGGACGTGTTCAGGGAACATTCAAAAGTAACATTCCCATAATTTTTGCAAAAATGATACAACTAAACATACCCATTAAAAGCCACAGAAGCATAGAGAACACACACACACACACACACACACACACACACACACACACATATATATATATATATATATATATATATATATATATATATATATATACTGCACATCCCTGCATACATAACATTTTAATACTGTAGGAATGTTAGGAACATTTTATTGTAACTTATTTTTACTAGCTTTTGATTTATGGTCTAACAAAGAAAATGGAGTATGAAAATTATGCTCAATAAAAGTCAATTCAAAGATGTTTAAGTGTTGACATTTACTGTCTTGTGTCTCGTGTAGGTTAAAGCTTTACATTGAAGAAGCTTTAGTTGCATTATGCATAAACACACTTTTACACAAACTCAGTAATGCATGTAAAAAATGGCGCAAGCAATGGCTAGGCTATGGTTTCTATTCCCAGAGATCTCGTATTGGCCTGCTGAGCTACACCTTCAGTACACTGTGAGCACTTTGTATAAAAGCATCCACCAAATGCATAAATGCAAGCGTATGTTTCTCTGTCTCATCCTAATAGAGAAAAGCGAGAGTGAGATGTTAAAAAAGAGAAAGACGCATGGTTCAGAGGGCGTCTGACAGTACAGTATGATACTGTATGAACCCTAAACATGTTGTTTTAATAATACAATAATGTGTGCATTACAATAAGCAATTTTAATTCAATCTGCTAAGTATGACAACATTAGCATATCCATTTAATTAGCGGTGTGCGTTAAAGTCGTCCCGCGTTAATCACCTTCCTGAATGTGCCTCTCTCTCTCTCTCTCTCTCACGGCAACTTTCTCTTTTATTTTTATCTAACGAGATGTTTTTCTCTCTTCTGATGCAGAATAAAGGTGTTTGTTATGACGGTTATATTTCTGTTCTCAGTTCAGTAATCAGCCGCGCTGTGTCTGCATGAACAGTGATTTCACTAAACAAAATCATGGGCTAAATCTATTTAAACACTCACATTAATGGGCCGGGTTTGAATGGATTTTCATATTAAGGCTCATAGATTCTGTCAGCAATTTATTAATTGCAACAGAGGCATCATTGTTTGCCATTTTGACACCGGCTCAATTAGAGCACTATTTAGAGTTAATTAGATTATTCTGAAAGCATTTGAGAAATGAGATTTATTGTCCGAAAAGAAACAACATGAAAGTTCATCTTACAAAGGAACGGCAGTGATACTCGCAATAAAATCCCATCGCGCGCTCTTCATCTTTCTTTCTGTCTGTTTCTCTCTCGCACACACACACACACACACACACACACACACACACACACACACACACACACACACTGAGTGCGTCTCTTATCTTTAGTATAAATGCATGTGGAATGAATACAGCTCTTGAAAAAGGAAGCTGCTTCACTTCAGTAAATGTGTCTTTAGAGATGAATGACAGTTTTATTTGATGCCTCTTTGGAGGAGTAAAAACTTCTCATTTAAGTCTTTAATGTAGAAAAAATGAATGCACCATTCCTTTTTCTACATCTTTTTTTCTCTCTCTCTCTCTCTCTCTCTCTGCAGTTCATGCTTAATAATGTAAGTTTCTGGGAGAAGTTGTTCATATTTGCAGGTGAAGTGCACATGTAATTTAGCACATTTGAATAGACACTGACAGCGCTTCTAAAACACATATTTGTGACAGAATGAAACTTTTAAATGTTGAACAAGGTAAATCTGTTTAAATTGAAACGCTAATAGATGATTTCATTTATAATATTTGTCATTGCATAGAATAAAACCAACCTAAATACTCAATGAACTTCAAAAGATTCACAGATATTTGTCTGCAAAAGTGTTTCAGATTGCCTTAATGAATGCATACAATTGCGATCATGTTAAATAGTGTAAATTCTCCTGTATGTAAAGTTCTACTGTGTAAAATGTGAGAGTGTGTAAAGTCCGATCTTTTGGTTAAACAGTCCCTGCAGAGACGTCGACTTCACCTCTCAATCCATTAACGGCAGAAGCTTCACCTGAAACACGGCGTTTCTCCATCTGAGTCTCGCTGCCCTCCTGGAGTTTACTCAATAATACATGAGGAGTCATCAATTATTCCTCCTGCAGGATTACAGGTTATTAGAACTAAAAGACATGCATGTTTTGCAGGGAATTAGTAATGTGTGTTTGGTTTAAAAGGGTAAAAGAGCTTGTAGTGAAAGCAGCGAGCAATCAAACTTTGATGTGAAATATTACCGCAGGTCTCTCTCTTCCTCTTTCATCACGTAACACATGCTCAGATCTCGTCTGGCTCCATCTATAGTGTTTTAAAATCTTTATTACTATTTTAAACCACGCACTGTACCGATACTGTTCTTCCTTTTTAAATCATGGCTTATGAGCTATGGGTAATATCTATATTTTTTTCATAATATGCCAGCAGTGGTTATCATTGGTGATTTAACACATCACTCAAGGAAACATCACCAAAACATTGCACTGGAAAGATTCTAAAATGATTTGGGAAATCCTTCCTTTCTTTGAGGGCTTTTTACGTTATATTATATACTACTGTAAAATATTTAGATAAAGCAATAGTGTCGAAATATATTATGCGAGACGAAATGTAGTCCGTTTTATTGTATTTTTTTATTATGTGTGTATATATATATATATATAGAATAACATACAGTATGTATTTTGATATTTTGAAATTTCCTACTGTAAATATATCAAAACTTAATTTTTGATTTGTTATATGCATGACTAAGAGCTTCATTTAGGCATCTTCAATGGATATTTTCTCAATATTTTGATTTGTTTTTGCCCACCCGGATTCCAGATTTTTATCCAGATCCAGTTTTATCTCACCAAATATAGTACTATATATATATATATATATATATATATATAGACATTTCTTTCAAACCTTTAGTTTTTTGTGTCATGCATACAGAATAAAAATGTATGAAGGCATTTTGTAATCTTCTGGAAGAAGACTGAAATGTTTCCAGCTCACTGATTGTGTGGTGTAAAGATAAACACAATATTTGACTTTTGTGCCTGGAGCAGCTGTTGATCTGTTTGACATACAATCATGTGACATCTGACTTGTAAACTAGCTGATTCAAATATCAACACATTTCATGCAGCTCAGCTGGGTTTGTTTCACAATCTCCAATCGAGTGTCGACCCGAAACAAAACCAAATTTTGGGGTCATGACCCACCGCTTGAGAAGCAGAGTTTAATGACGTTACAATATGTTTCCGCTCACCGTTAAAACAAGACAGGACAACAATTCCCTTTAGTTCCTCATCACCTCTGAGGAGCGGAGAAAAGCGTCTTCATCTTCTAGTGTTGGAGTCGCTGCCGTGTGACGGGTGGGTGTTTTTACTGTCTGTTATTTACTCATTACATCTCTCTCTCTCTCTCTCTCTCTCTCTCTCCATCAAATAAGTGACACACTTTTTCACAGGGCCTGTTCCTCATTTCTACACTTCTGTGTTTTTCATTTGGATTCTCACCAGCCAGAAACCCAGAGGAGCCCGGAGAAGCGCTCGCTGCCACCAAGAGAGACTGTTTTACATTAAAAATGCTTTTGAGCTGAGGTAACATCATGCTTTAATAATGTACAACACCAGGCAGCACGGAGCAAAATACATTTTTAATTACTAAAGTGACTAATATCTGAGGTTCTGCTTTGAGGTTTTTGTATCATTAAATATTTATGTGTTTTTTTTCACATTGGTGCATCTGAGCCCACACCTGGAGTTCAGCGCTGTGCTTTTTTTTGCCAGAGGATGGCACATTTACACACTTGCTAAACACGCAACACACCTCTCAGGACCCGCCACGTGTCACACAACCAGATGAACGCCAGGATCTCGGCTGTCTTTCGCTCCCAAATCCACCCACAATCCCCTGAAACTCATGACAGAAAACCTCTGCGCCACACGGTAACGTGTTCTACCTCCCATTATGATGTTGACGCTCATCAAGGTGCCGTTTCAGCTTAAAATATGAATGTGTCTCGTGCGAACGTTTGATCATCTTTTGTGTTCTGATGTTCTTATTGCCGTCAAAGAGAACAAAGACTCGTCTGTGAACCAGGAGCAGGTGAAGAAGATTAAAGGTGTTTCATCTCTAATATTGGGCGATTAGTGGAAAGTGAATTCCTGGTTTTGAGGAGGACTGGATTAGACATGGAGACTCTTGCCGTAAGGGAGATTAGAGCTGCTCTCATTTCAGCCGACATATGAATCACAGACATGGACGACTCAGGCCTAATCTGACTTACGTATTTCACTGAAAACCGCTGCAGCCATTCATTTTACTTGTGTTTAAAATTTTTATACTTATAAATGTTGTGTGTGATTGTTTGCAATGCACCTTATATCATGATTGCATGAAAGCACTATATTTACATGCACACATTTTTCGTCAATCTGAATGAATTCAGTCCGATTTCGAAATTCAGTTTATATGAATCCTGAGCATTGTAATTTTGGTTCACATGTTCCTTTCGAAGTGCATCACATGTATTCCAAACTAGATTTAAGCACATGTGCTGTGCACACGTTGTCATGCTTGGTTTTGTTCCAGTCGATCGGCTCAATCAGAGTGACTGAGGTTTTTACTTGAAGGTTTTACATAAATGTATGAAATATAGTTTTTATTCACTAAATATTGTACTATCTGCTGCTGCCTTTTAATAGCCATGTTCAAAATGGCACATCATGCTCGGTTGCAAAACACACAAGAACCTCCGATGTTTGTTTCCAGTGATGACGTTTAATAAAAAAAAAAGTCAATAATGTGATGATGTATGCACCAACATTTCACAGCAAAAATAAATATAAAAAATAAACATAAACAAATAAGTAAATAAATAAAATATTGAAAGTATTTTGGTTTGTTTTCCAGTACAAACACAGTATCCAAATGTTCTTAAAACAAGACACATTTACTTAAGATGCAAAAACTGACACATAATAGTTTAGGTTTCTTAAGAAAAAAATAAAAATAATAATAATAATTTTTGCTTAAAACAATTGAAAAAAAAAATCTTCACACACACACACACACATATATATATGTAAGATAAACAAGACTTTATTTGGCTTCTCGTTCATACATTCATTTATTGCAGCGTTGAGCGCAATTTTTCTGAATTTTTGTTTAAATTGAATAAAATACAGGTTTAAAACATCTCCACTGTCAGGTTCATGTATACATTCATATTTAAGTAATTTATTGAATATAACATCATTTGTACAGTTTCCACACCTTTCAAATCAAATCAAACTTTTAACAGGAGAATAATTGTACGCAGGTAAAGCTGTGCTTCTCACTTGTCAGTGTGAAGATGTTTCGCAGATGCAGCAGAATAACATTTGAATAGTTTAACTCTCCATTGTGAATATCAGCGTGTTCCTGTGATATAACAAACATGATAACATGTCTGGATCCGGTTGAGGGACATTTTTAAAGTTCTGAGGAAATTAGAAGTAGGTTGAAAAATGTACAGATTGATGTCCAGTTATTAGTGATGTACCTTACCATGCTCTCTGTGTGGATGGACAGATTAAAAGCATGATCTGAGCTTTATATGAACATATCAGGACCATAACTAAGCCTCACAAAACTATAACATGCAAAAAATCATATACTGAAGCTGAGATAATTACTGGGTTCAATTACAGTCTTTGTAAAGGCACACCAATTAACTTCTATAAATAATGATGTTTTGTTTTGAAGGCCAGTAACATGAACGCAGAGAACTAACACAAACGCGTCCTGTAATGAGTGTGAAACACTGTTTACAGCCGTCCTTGAACTCCAGTCAGTGTCGTGTAATTTTCATTAAAGGTGACAAGAACATAAATGAGTCCAGATGAGTTTGAGTCTTGTTTAGAGACCACCAACTTAGTTAATAAAGAGACAGATGTGGCAGCGATTGTGCCGAGCATCTTTGAGGAGAACAGCGACTTCGGCTCCTTTACCATGTGTTTACTGGGAGTTTCATCTGAGATGTTTACTAGTCTCTGTCTTTGAATACTAGAGGTCACTGGAAAAAAATAAAATAAAAAATAAAATGGTTCAGAAAATGTTTGTTTTAAGATTTTTTTTTATTTAATTATACGTAAAAAAAAAAAAGAAGAAAAAAATGGTTCAGTAAATGTAATGTTTTAATATTAAATTAATATTAAGTCTTGATTTCAAAAAAGAAAAGAAAAGAAACAAACTAAATTAAGTGAGTTTATGCTTAAAACGAGAAAAAGAAAAAAATGTCAGTGTGGTAGGAAAAGCAATTTTGTTTCCATTTGAAATAATGGCAGATATTTTTATTTCTTATTTTAATCATAAACTCCCTTAATGTTGGTAGCTTTAGCAGAAAACCAGACTTAAGTGTCACGTGTGGCTGAGGTGAAGAGCGTAATGCAGGATTGGGAAACCACATATTTAGTATAACTCTAACATAAAGAGCTCAGAGAAGACAACCACATTACATAGAAGACACGGGAAACTAACGAGGATAATTAAGGGAACACAGGTGAACATAATGACAATCAACCATGAGGGAAAACTAGGTCACGGCGAGAAAAACACACAGAGAGATCGTCCAGGGACATGACATTAATAGACCTTAAAGTGATTTTAAATCTTAAGTAAATGTATCTTGATTTAAGAATGTTTAAATAAATTTGTAACGTAAAACAAGTGAAAACTATTTTTTTTTGTCTTTTTTTTTTTTTTGTATAAACTACAGTCCAAAAGAAAGTATGTATTTATTTAGAAATTATTATTATTTTTTTCATTAAGAATTCAATACATTGATCAAAAGTGATAATAAAGACTTTACAAAAATATTCCATTACAGCTTTTAGATGTATATTTATAATAGATGTATAATTGCCTTGCATTCAACTGTTTTAATACTTCTAGTCAGTAAATTATGTTAGTGTTGGTTTTCTCAGCATGCAGCAACATGAATATTCATTGAATTCCCATTGTTTGATAGTTTGCCATTTTTAGTTTACATTCATTGTATTCTGAGGTCACATACGAAAAAAATAAAATAAAAACTTGTATTATTGATTTTCTTCAGTATGTGTAAGTTTCTGTTCGGTCTAACTAATTAAAAACGTATAATATTTGTCCATATACTGTATGTCATACTTATGGCAGCATGTTATGATTAAAGACAAATCAAGCTTTATATATATATATATATATATATATTTTTTTTTTTTTTTTTTCTGCTGAATTAAAGAATGAGCAAAACACTGACCTCAACATGCATCCATAAATTAATATTTATAATAAACTAATATTAAGAACTAATTGACGGTTTGGAGGAGCAGCACAGTGGAGCTAGTTTTCTTCTTCCTGATGATGTGTTTGAGAGAACACAGAATATTTTAAGCTTCTGCCTCTGAATCAGTACAAACCTGTTCCATCTCTCTGTCCCTTTTACACTTTCATGTCTTCTCTTCCGTCTGTCACCATCACAGATGGACGAAAGTCACAAACTTGCAGCCTGAGCTCCGTTCAGAACAGTCCAGAATGTGTCCATATTTACCTGACAAGACTCGCTCCAGAGATAGAGAGAGATGAAGTCACGTCCCGACACACTTCCATCTGCCACCAATACAGCAGCTCACATTCAACACAGACCTGCTCTGATCTGACAAATACAGACAGAAGAGCATCTATCACTCCTCAGTGGCTGCTTTTAAAAGCTCGGGAAATGTAGAGTTTCATTTACATGTCAACTTTGCTTCTTTTGAATTATAAAGCTAAAAATGAATTTGGAGAGCAGCCCTGATCATTTGAAGAGAAACAGATGAGCTCACTTTGAAATGTCTGGAGTTTTGACCGTATGAGATATCATTGAGATCTTCTTGAGACACGGGAGATTGCTGGAGTCGTTTTTTTCTCAGTAGAAACACTGGAGAATCAGGAGCCTCCGTCTGACCTTGATTAATTCTCATTGCTGCTTAGAAGAAACATTGAGATTGTGTCTCTCATCTCTTTCTCTCTTTGTTTGGGAGACTGTAGAGTCATAAACACACTCATGTGCTCCACATGTGTTTCCTGTGACACGCAGTCGGGATTCTTCACATCATAAAATTACTTACACTGCTGTTCAGAAGTTAAGTTTTGTATTTAGCAAGGATGCATTGAATGGATCAAAAGTAACAGTGAAATCACTTTCTATTCATCTGTGAATCCTGAAAATCAAATGTATCACAGTTTCCACAAAAATATTGTGCAGCACAACTGTGTTCAACATTGATAATAATCAGAAATGTTTCTTGAGCAGTAAATCATCATATTTTCATGATTTCTGAAGATCATGTGACACTGAAGACTGGAGGAATGATGCTGAAAATACAGCGGAGCATCACAGAAATACATTACACTTTAACAGAGACTCACATAGAAAACATATTTTAAATTGTAATAATGTGTTTACATCATTTTTGATCTAATAAATGCAACTTTGGTGAGCAGAAGAGACTTCTTTCGAAAACATCCCAATTTTATTTTATTTTTTTATTAGTTTGCATGTCCATACAATCTTTGCATGAGATGATCAGAAACCTCTTTGGCTTGTCCTTGACGGAGGCCTTGAGCTCAGCTGGACCACGATTGATGCATGCTGTAAACATTGTTAGCTGATTATACCTGATGCATTTACTAATGTTACCTTACTGTAGTCTTACTGTAAATCCCCGGTTTTCATTTCACTGGTGCAGGATAGGAACTTTCTATTGCAGAATTGCTCATTAGGATCATTTGCTTGTGTTGCATCGTTTAGAAACTGTCAACAGTTTCATTTAACTGTCTGTTTATTGAATAATTGTGAACTCGCTGTAGCCACCTGATCACTGAAGACCTGAACTCAATCAGTCAGATATGATAGACAGCTGTCAATCACCAAAATAGAGAAAGATTGTGAGAATTCATGTACTTTTCTTTCTCTTCAGGAAATCTTTCTGCATCTCAGAAGCGTTGAATTCAGACCGACCGCTCAGTCCATCGTCATCAGAAACCCAAACTCTCCAGGTTAGTCTCAAACAGCTTGAACACGCAAACACACGGACGCTCGTGTCCTGACAGTAATGCTGAAGTGCCAGAAAACCGCTCTGGTCTGAAGCCCCTCCTCACACACGTGTGTGTGTGTGTGTGTGTGTGTGTGTGTGTGTGTGTGTTTCCCATGAGGTGTTCCGGACATGCTGGCAGTCAGTCTCCAATATCACCTTCTCCTGACCGGAATTTTGGCATTCCCTGTTGAGACTTTTCCATCTGTTTCCCACAGTGAACACACACACACACACACACACACACACACACACACTTGTGTGGAATCTGCATAGAGAAACTGACACACACAACTCAACGCCACTGAAACTCAGTTTCCATCTTCAGAACAACCTTCTGTTTATCTGACAGGTTTTTTTTTTGTTGTTGTTGAGTTTCGTGATTCAGATGCTGCTTGATTGCTTGTATCATCACAGAATGTAACTATATTATCTAATATTATATTATAATATAGGGTGAACAACATTATCCATATACATAGAGTATAATACAGTGTATTCGCAAAGGGCAACACTATTGCAAATCTCGACTGTTTGATTACGTGTCATCGCAAAATGTAACTATATTATTGCCCAGCTATCGCCATTTTGCTAAATGTGATTGTGAGAAATGAAGATAATAAGATATATTCTAAACATAAAAATCTTTTTTTTTTTGCTATAACTGTTTTGAAATGCATACATTAATATTTTTGACTTAGAATTTGAATAACAAATCTGTAACTCTTAAAAAAAAACTGTTTACATTTGTTAACTAAATTAGTTAACATGAACTGAATACTTCATAAAGCAATTATTAACTTTAGTTAATGTTAATTTCGACATTTACTAAAATATTATTAAAATAAAAAGTTAATAATATAATGTTATTTAATTATTTTATGCACCTAGTAGCCCTAGGCTAACATGAACTAGCAAAGAACATTCATTTTTATTATCTAAAATAATAATAATAATAATAATAACAATAATAATAATAATAATAATAATAATAATAATAATCAGATATATGTATTATTGTTGGTTAATGGATTAACTAATGGCACTAATTATTAACATTAACAAAAATAAATATGAATAAAAAAAAAATTATAATATAATGTAATTATTTAATGGACCAATTTGACCTAAACTAAAAATGAACAGCTGCATTTTTATTATCCAAAATTAACAAAGATTAATAAATAAAATATATTGCATATTGTTGGATTAACTAATGGCATGAATTCCATTTCTTTATTTATTTTATCTTAGTTAACGTTAATGTCAACTTTGAAGTTAATATTATAATAGTATGTACTTATTTAATGGACCTAACTGACATGAACTAATAATGAACAGTCATATTATTTTATTAACTAACATTAAAAAGAAGAATAAATACTACCACTGGATTGCTGCAGATTATTATTCACATTCATGCATTTTATGGTGGATATCACTGCAGTTTCAAACCTGATTTTGTGCCTGTCTTTCTGAATGTGTGTTAGTTTGTCAGTTTGCTGTGTGTGTGTGTGTGTGTGTGTGTGTGTGAATTGATCTGTCGTCTGTCTGTCAGCCGTTTGTTCTGAGACTCAGAGGTGTTTGTATGAACACACATCACAAAGAGCTTTAAAGAGCTGTCTCTGTCTCTGTGTCTCTCTGTGTTCAGGTGAGCAGGTGAGACGCTCGCAGACAGGAGTGTGTGTGTGTAACCCTGAGGGGTGCCGCGGGCGTGTGTGTGTGTGTGTGTGTGACTGCTGACAGCTGCTTCACACACACACCCACACACACACACACACTCACATGCCACCATCATACAACCACATAATAACCAGGATTCCTCTCTCTCTCTCTCTCTCTCTCTGTCTCTCTCTCTCTCTCCCTCTCTCTCTCTGTCTCTCTCTCTCTCTGAATCTCTCTCTCTCTCTCTCTCTCTCTCTCTGAATCTCTCTCTCTCTCTCTCTCTCTCTCTCTCTCTCTCTCTGCCGCTGCAGTGCAAAACAAATTACCCTTAATAAGGTTCCTCTCACACTCATTCCAACATTCACATTCCAATTTCAATTTAGTTTCTAATGTCAGAATTTCCCACCATGTATTATATTGCAATATTATAGCAATTACAGCAAATGTGAACATTAAATTAAAAGTATTAGCACGAAATTAGTGCAGAACTCGGCTAGTTTTCCTCTGAGCGCGTGATCGGTTGCTCACTGAAGGGCCTTTGTGCTTATTTCATCTGTTTTCTGAAATATTTTCACAAAAGCCTTTATTTTAATAAAAAAGTGAAGTGTGTGTGACCAACACAGACCCGTTGCTCTGATGCCTGTAAGACAGAGTGAGTTCTTCATAAAATAAAAGAAAATTAATACATTTATCTGTCAATCCCAGAATGACTAGAACAAACTCAGTGATTAAAGCAAGAGAAATGCGGAGTAAAAATGTCCACAAATAATTCAGTCTAGTCAAATCTTTTGATTGATTATATTACTCAATATATGTGGATGATGTGTGTTTCATGATTGAGTCATTAAAGACCTTTTATTGTTTTAAAGGGTTACTCTAACCCAAATTGAAAATGTTGTCATTAACCATTTACCCACATGTCGTTCCAAACCCGTAAAAGCTCTGTTCATCTTCGGAAGACAATTTAAGATATTCTAGATGAAAACCTGGAGGCTTAAGACTGTCCAATAGATTCCCAAAGTAAATAACAGTGTCAAGGTCCATAAAAGGTATGAAAAGTCCTCCATCTGCCATCAGACGTGAAAGTCTGGGTTATATGAAGCGAAGGGAACACAGTTTCTACGTGTATTTAACTTTGATTTTAAATAAGACAGCGCATCCTTGTGGCTCGGAGGACACAGAAGAGCATATGCAGCACGGTGATATGGAGAGACAAGAGGAGACCGTTGGCAAAATAATTATTGAATAAAGTCGCTATTTTTGTTTTCTCTATCCAGTCTGTCCATTCTCCTTTGACATCAACAAGACATTTTCATCCACACAACTGCCGCTCACAGGTTTTTTCTCTTTTTTGAACCATTCTCTGTAAACCCTATAGAAGGTTGTGTGTGAAAATCCCAGTAGATCAGCAGTTTCTGAAATACTCAGACCAGCTCGTCTGTCACCAACAACCACTTCACGTTCAAAGTCTCTTGAATCCTCTTTCTTCCCCATTCTGATGCTCGCTTTGAACTTCAGCAAGTCGCCTTCACTAAATGCACTGAGTTGCTGCCATGTGATTGGCTGATTAGCAATTTGTGTTACCAAGCAACTGAACAGGTGTACATACTAAAGTGGCCGGTGAGTGTGTGTGTATATATATATATATATATATATATACATTAGGGGTGTAACGGTACGCAAAAATCACGGTTCGGTACGTACCTCTGTTTTAAAGTCACGGTTCGGTTCGTTTTCGGTACAGTAAGGGAAAGAAATGCAAACATTAAACTGCAGGTTGTTTATTACTATACACTTTTTTTTAACAATTTGTTTAGACTTTTTTAAATACTTTTTAATAAAATGTATATACAATAAAAAATGAATAAGACATAAAATACTGCTGCAAAGTTCTCCACTAAATAAAATACTCTCAGTCTCAAACCAATATCATATAATAAAATATAATGAAAAATATAAATAAAAAAATATGATTACAGTGCAGCATTACCAATCCCAGCTTGTAGGCCTGCTCATATTTAAAAAAATATATATAACTTTTCCAAAGTGTAAAGTTGCAGCATCAACAGTTTCAGTTTTTAGACCTGCTCAGATTTCGTTAATGCGTTAGACCTATCGGAAGAGCAAAGGTCTGTTTAAATGCCGACGGGAGCTGCGTTTGAATTACAATCGTTATTTTCCTAGTTGTAGTGATGTTCACACTCGCGTGATGTCTTTAGAAAACTTTAGGCCGGTGACACACTGGCATATTGCACCTGTCAAACATCGTCAATACTGTTGACGGTGTCCTTTATCAGTAGGCTTTATATCCGGCGGTCTCCCTCTTTGTCACCTACAGTAGCAGAAGCGCGTCAGCGCCGCGTCAGGCACGATTCTGGTGTGTAAAGACACAGAAAACGCAAAGCAGCCGCCACACAACTGACAAACAGCAGAAACGCCACGCAGCCAGTGTGTCGCCGGCCTTAGAATCAGCTGCAGGCCGGGATTTGCGCTGAACGCGAAGACTTCCGCCACTTAATATGTTCGTTTGGAAACACGAAAATGTTTATGTTCCGCAAACAAAATATTGCATTCGGTCATTCGGTACACACGTTCACCGTACCGAAAGCCCTGTACCGAAACGGTCCGGTACGAATACACGTACCGTTACACCCCTGATATATATATATATATATATATAAACAATGAACTAAATATATCAGAATTAAGAAACAATATAATTTACAATCTAGAAGTTATGGACATATGCCCAAAATAATGAGTGTGAGTGAAAGCATGCAGTGATGAGGTGATGAGCCACGGGTCTGGACATATACCTGAGATGTTCCAGTGTGTTCTCTGAGCACAGACGGTGACATGTGGCATCTCCCTCCCTCCCTCTCTCTTTCTCTCTCTGTGTGTGGCTTTTGCTCCATGTCCAATCACATTTCCAATTGCCTCAACAACTTGAAGCGCACAAGAGTGAAAAACTGATTTCTCAAGCTCTCAACATCTCGGCTCAAGATGAGTGTCCCTCTCTCTCTGCTGGAGCTCCTCCACTCGAGAGCCAGTGATTAAAATGTGACCCTTGACTGAGGGAGGTTTGGGGGGAGGATGGCACGTCGAGGATCTCATTAGCATCGCCCCGCTATTGACACTCGGAGCAAGGCCGGAAAAGTTGGTGTAAGGAGTAAATATGTGGTTTGTTTTTTGCCGGCTGTCTTTGTAGAGGAGCTCTTGTGGACTGAGAGGCTCTTCTTTACCGGCGGAGTGACGAGACGGGCATGAAACACCTTCTTTCTTCATGCTAATTTATTCAAGTGCCAGAGGTTACGAATGCCTATTCAAATGTGATCACCTACAGTCATAATTGAGAGATTAAAATGCAAAAAGAGCGAAAACCCTTGACATTTTTGGATAAACGGAAGAGCGTGTATCTGGCAGGTGCGAGCCACTTCACCTCAAATGCACACACACACACACACACACACACACACACACACACATGCAGATGCTTCTTTCTCTTCCAGTAACCCAGGGCACTCAGATGGCACTTCCACCAGAGCAGCCCAAAGACATTTGGAGAGTTCTCTTCAAAGCGGCTCGGATTATATCCGCGCACACTGTGTCCTGAGGGAAACCTTTGAAGGAAACATCGAGCCGTGACGCTGCCGGCCACCGCAGGATGTTTTGTTTGTTTGTCTAAACCTATTTCACACAGACGGTTTGTCATCGAGCTGGTGGGTCTCTCACAAATGCCGCAGACGCGAGAACCGACAATTTAAACCGGCATAATCTGTGATATGATCACAAACCCATCGCTTTAGACAGTGTTCTGTTCAGTAGTGCACATGTAATAATGTCTATGAGGGGAAAAGGTCATGAGACAAGAATACTGAGAATACAAGCCACGGTCACATTCATGCAATCTTTGACTATCATGAATATAATGTCACTGTGTGTGTGTGTGTGTGTGCGTGAGACAGAGAGAGTGTGTGTGTTTATGTGTTTGGATTTGCTGAAGCAGTTACTGGATTTTCTCGTTGTCCTGAGAGTTCAGATGTGACGCATCAAGACTTCTAATTTGCATTTCTCTCCTGAAAAGATGAGCTGTTTACCCAATAACACTTTTCTTCAGTATTTCTGTTCTCGGGGCCGAACACAGAACGGCATTTGACTTCCGTCAGCCACAATAAAGGATGATCTGGTCTCTGACCCAGCGTGATTCCAGCAGATGAGGAGTGACACGCAGTTCAGAGGTTAATTTGTGTAACAGCTGAATTTGCATACAAATGACAAATGACAGAATTTTTCTCTCGCCAAACGTTCAATGTCAAGCACATGAAGAGCACCGTGGGCTCCTTCTGCCTCGGCCGAACCTCTGAAGTCGGGCACCTTGCTTCACATAAATCTCAAGCGCAGGTCAGCGACTTCATTTGCTAAACTTTATCGCAGTTTTTGTCCTGCTCGCGCTCTCTTTGTAGCGGCTTCTCATTGCCTCTACAACAGAGAGGATAAGCGTTTTAAATACCACAAAGACTCTGTTCTCTTTGCTCTGAAGCCATAAATGAGTTACTGGGGGTGGAAATATATCCAGTGCCGCAGAATTTACCCTCTCTCTCTCTCTCTCTCTCTCTCTCTCTCTCTCTCTCTCTCTCTCTCTCTTTCTCTCTCAACACACCGTAACTTCTTAAGAGATTTCCGCCCAAACCAGCTCTCCAGTTCTCCCTTGGTGTGATTGGATTGATTGTTTTTCTAATCCAGGGAAAATTACTCGCTAAAAGGGTCATATAATCACTGGCAAACGTGTGGCGGGCTAAACTCGAAGCGACTTTGTTCCTTCGTTCATATTTGTGTGCTTGTGTGAACTCACTTTTCTCATTTTCTACTGTGTGACTGTCTCAGTTCTGCAGTGAAACTCTGAACCCACGGGACGCTGAAAAGAACGGATCAAGAACATCGGGTTTGGGGTGAGAAAACAAGTGAAAAAATAATAATAAATAAATCCCATCAAACAAGAACCCGAGTCATATCTACAGACAGAAGATCAGAGAGAGAGAGAGCAAAGAAAACACCTAGAAACTGCACAGAACATTCAATTCAATTCAAGTTTATTTGTATAGCACTTGCGTGAGCATTTTCTACATCCTTTAATTCACTCCATTTCTAAACTTAACAGCTACCCGACTAACTATTAATAAGCAGCGAGTTAGGAGATTATTGAGGTAAAAGTCATAGTTAGTGGTTTGTTAATAGTGGGAATTGATCCCCAAACTAAAGTGTGACAGAAAAATCAAATTAAAGTTTGAGAATCTTCCATTTACTTAATGACACAATATTCAGGATTCAAAAAGTACCAGTGATGATGTTATTGAAATCAGATCTATTTGCATATTGAACTGTTATTGGCCTTTTCTTTCTTGCTGTTATTCAATCATCTATAGCCATCATCAGTGATTGTGAACTTTGATACAGTGTGTTGCATTTATTGCTGATAAAAACTTGATTTCAGATCTCACCCCAGAATCAAACACAGAATCACAGTCTAAAGCTGTGGCCTTATTTAAAAAAAATAAATAAATCAGCTAAATTGTAAGGGCAAAAACAAGTCAGTTTGTTAAAATGAGCTGCGGAAATAAGTTTTCATAATTTAGTCACAATTTAACTTAATGTTCAATCCATTTAAATTTTGAATATTTAAAATTAAATTAATCATTTTTTGTTGGCATAACTAACTGGGCAGTGTGTCAGTATGTACTGCATTAGGAGAATATGTTGAAATTAGGTGTCATTTTATGTTTTGTGTCAATTGTTCATTGAACAAACTCAGATTCAGTGCAGCAAATGCACATCTACTGTTTGATCAACTTTAAAAGTTTGTGGCTGGACTTTTTTTTACAGGCATCATCCACATTAAACCCTCGAAGAAGCATCACTAATTGTCAGCGGAGGGTCTTTGTTTTTAATCTGAGATGTTGAGCTCTTCTGCCGAGACAGAGTTTGATACGCAGCGGCTTGCATGAGACGATAACACTGACGTCTCACTTTTGTAGGATTAGTTGGATAGATTTTTCAAGAGCGTTGGGAACAGAAGAAGAAAAGAGGACTATCATATTAGACTCTAAAGTGTTATTATGAAAAATAAATTATGATTGATTGGTGAACATTAGGGGCCCCTGGATAGCGTCCACTTCATTCTGGCAATCAGATCAACATCGGTTTCCAATGTCACTGTGTAAACAGACTCTTATAAACACGACTCTGAGAGAAAGTTTTGGAGAAGTAACACTTCTCGCGATCTGTTGTGTGGATCTTTATGCAGAATAGCAGCCGCGATTGGAAGCCTTCATCCCTGTGAGCAGGTATTGATCTTCTCAGTGTCTTTGATCGCAGATCTCACCTGTCTGGGATCTTAAAAACTCAACAGCCTCCGCTGACCTGCGGACAGAAATTAGCACACGTAACTAACCCGCGTTAATGAGCTATAGGTGCTAATGCGAGAGGGGATCTGTCTAATTAACTCAGATCAAAGACAGGAGCGTAATCCCTAAACAAACCTGCCGATCGGAATACTCTATGAGACAGAGCGAGACTTCAAACAGGACCGGGGAAAAAAACATACCCACTGAACTTTTTTGACACCTTGTTCTTTTTAATCATATGCGTGCATTGATATTTCAGCGTTCAGAGGGGATGAACGTTACTGCTCCTGACAACCTGAAAACGCTGCAAACTTGCAGTGAAATGTGAGAGAACCCACAAACCCCAATTAACTCATATATCAAGAAAACACTTGCCTCGTTTTGGCAAACCTGAAGGTGGGGGAATTTGACCTGAACCAATAAGAAAAAAACACCTAGAAAGCACATAGCAATACTTCAAATCAACTTTGCAACACCTTATAGTGACTTAGCACAGGCAAATATTGGAAGAAAAAAAATATATATTTTATTACTATTAACCAATTTGATTCACACTTGATGCTTTTTTTTATGAAACAAACAGGTGATTATTTCATCACTAATTTTATTTGTGAGCATGCCTTCACAGACATATCAAAACCTGACATGCTTGCATCCACACACACACACACACACACATATATATTTCTGAGCTATCTAATATTTCCTCTGCACGGGTTCATGGGCCAAGGCCAGAAAACCGCGTTTCTGTAGTGTCCAGCTCTTGGGACAGTCACACCAAATGTGTAATTTCACAGCTCTAATGCACATTTTGCACAGTGCACACCTTTCCCACAAACTCCCTCAGACTCACACTGACTGGGGTCATTCTCAAAATCACTACACCCAATCAATTAGACACGGCGGCTGAGAGCCGGCGGACACACACACCGTGGCTGCACACCTGCAACACACACACACAAACACTCACACACACACACACACCAGATCCATCACAAACATGAGAATAAACCCATACAGTATAATGCTCATTGAAATTCTGTTTCAAACAAAAATACTGGTCACACTTTAGTTTGGAGACCAATTCTGTTTGTTAACTATTAACATGTTAGGTAAAAAATGTTAGCCTGAATGCACTGTAAGTCGCTTTGGATAAAAGCGTCTGCTAAATACATACATTTGCATTTTAAATTTATTAACTAACTATTAACTATGACTTTTTCCTCAATGAACTCCTAGGGTTTAGGACTAATGGATGTAAAATATGGTCATGGAAAATAAAGCATTAATCTGTGCTTTATAAATACCAATAAACAGCCATGATGTATGTAAACAATAATATGCATGCTAACAAATAACTAGTTAATAATGAGAATTGCTCCCTCAGTTTTAAAGTGTTACCAAAATATCCCTTATCCCTTGTTATAAGCACAGATATAGTAATAGATAATATAAGTTCCTTTTCAGGAACTCGAGCTGCGTCGAAACGCTTTTGGGGAACGTCCCTGACGAGACCGACTCTGAATATCGTGTGCAATCAGTCCATCAGAAAGGCGTGACGTCACGGGCGGGGTGACGTAGCGACCAGGAAGCTATAAAAGCACGTGCCGTGCAGCTGGCTTCAGCTTCGAATCTGTCAGCAAGCGCTCTGTGTGTGCATGTCAAAAGTCTGTCCTGTTGGTCCTATTTATTGTTGTCTGTCCCTTAGCTTAAAAAGATTGCTAAAACAGCTCAATATGCCTAAGCAAAAGCAAAAGACCAAACATTTGAAGGGCGATTCCAAGCCACGTTACAGATTGTGTGTTCCTCCCTGCCCTCGCTACATTACGAGCGGGGATACACACAGGCTGTGCGTGGCTTGCCTGGGATCGAAGAACGCTGAGTCGGCTTTCGAGGGGGCCGACTGCCCGCATTGCGAACGTTTGCCAATGCGGACGCTTCGATCCCGGAGGGCTCTCTTCGAGGAGGGAGCCTTCACCAGCGTTCCTCGCGGTGCTGGCCCCGCTTCTGCCGAGGCAGAGCGGCTGCTGCACTAGTGGGGTTCGCAGGTGGATCTGTCAGAAGGAATGGAGACGGGCCAGTCCTTATCTCCTTCCTCATCTTCCAGATCCGGCGCCCAAACCCTGGGTTCGGAAGCACGCTCGTCGGTTTCTTCCCCCCAGGGTGAGGGATCAGCTCTTCACCTCTCGTTCTCCGAGGAGGTCGATGTGGAGACTGTTGCTGGGGATTCGCCACCCCTGTCGCCCTAGTATGAGGAGCTTTTGGAGGTGGTCACGCGTGCAGTAGATAAATTAAAAATCGACTGGCTTGCGGAGAAACAGACTGAGGCGCAGAGAAGCAAATTAGACGAACGCTTTCTGCGGCCGAAGCAACCACCTCCATGTCGGAGCCTTCCGTATTTTTCCGATCTCCATGATGAGTTATCGAGATCGTGGAATCACCCGTATTCGACCCGCCTCTTTGGCCCTGATTCACTATATTATGGCAACGTGATGGGGCTGGGAGAGCGTGGTTATAGAGCGATGCCACGGGTCGAACAGACGCTCGCGGGCTATCTGTCACCCGGTTCGGCCTCGTCTCTAAAGGCTCCGTCAAGCCTCGGGCCTGTTCGGCGACACAGTTAATACTGTCGTCGACAGGTTCCAGGTGGCACACAAGCAGGCGGCGGCGTTCCAGAGTTTCCTCCCTCGTCGCTCTCGTGGTGCATCTGGGCGGGAGATGACCACGCCACATACCGGCTCCTCACACCGGGAAGCGCAAAAGCAGAGCGTCGCCACTCGTGCTCCCCCACGTCGGGACCGAGGGCAACGACGCTCTGAGTCGGGGGCTTCTAGGGCAAAAAACGATTTAAGATCTGTCATCGAAGCCCGGAAGTCCTCGATGAAAAGATACTGACGCCAGGATCCAGAGGGTAGCCCCTGCTGGGGTATAGCGCGGTTCACCTCATTATACGGTGCCCGTCTCACCTCAGTACCCTCAGGAGGTCGGTTTGCCAACCCTGCCAGAGCTTCAGGGCGCAGCGGCCTCCAGCGAGCGCCACCCCCAGTTACTTCCGCCCGTGAGCGTAGCGGAGCTGGGATGCTCGCCGCCCCTTCGGGGGCCTCTTACACCAGAGGTCAGTCTCGAGAGACTGATTCCCTTAGTAGATTATTTAGCAGCGTGGAAGCTACCGCCAAATGTATCTCAATGGGTCCTGCGTACAATAGAAAGAGGCTATTGCATTCAGTTCGGTCATCCACCACCGAAGTTCAACGGGGTTACACCGACTGTGGTTGGCCCCCAGCAGGCTCTGGTTATGGAACAAGAAGTGAATACCCTATTAAGGAAGGAGGCCATCGAGGTGGTCCCTCCTCTAGACAGGGAATCCGGATTTTACAGCCGGTATTTCATAGTTCCAAAGAAGGATGGGGGGTTGCGTCCGATCTTAGACTTACGTCTCCTGAACTGCTCAGTTATGTCACTGAAGTTCAAGATGCTCACTGTCAACCAGGTTGTAGCTCAAATCAGATCCGAGGACTGGTTTGTCACAATAGATCTCAAAGACACATACTTCCACATATCCATCCTTCCACAACACAGGAAGTTTCTGAGGTTCGCTTTCGGGGGCAAAGCTTATCAATATCGAGTACTTCCCTTTGGCCTCGCACTCTCACCCCGCACGTTCACGAAATGTATGGATGCGGCTCTGGTATCCCTCCGTATGCAGGGCATCCGCATTTTAAATTATATCGACGATTGGTTGATCCTAGCTCAATCAGAGCAGATGGCGGCTCGACATCGAGATGTCGTTCTCGCACACATGGGGGAGCTGGGTTTGAGACTAAACGCCAAGAAGAGTGTACTTTCTCCAGTTCAGAGAACCACCTATCTAGGCGTAGTGTGGAATTCGACCACGATGCAGGCACGCTTGTCTCCTGCTCGGATCGAGTCGACCCTCACATCAGTCGAGAGAGTCAAAGAAGGCCAGTCACTCACTGTCAAACAATTCCAGAGATTGTTAGGGCTGATGGCAGCTGCGTCCAACGTGATACCTTTTGGCCTGCTGTACATGAGACCCCTACAGTGGTGGCTCAAGTCCAAGGGCTTTTCCCCGAGGGGAAATCCACTTCGAGTTATCAAGGTCACGCGGCGGTGCCTTCGTGCCTTAGACATGTGGAGGAAACCTTGGTTCTTGAATCAGGGCCCGGTGCTGGGAGTTCCTTGTCACCGTGTAACGCTAGTGACAGATGCGTCCCTCACCGGTTGGGGTGCGGTCATGAGCGGCCACCCTGCCCGCGGTCTGTGGAGTGGTCGCCATCTAACATGGCACATCAATTGCCTAGAGATACTAGCGGTCTATCGAGCATTGAAATATTTCCTCCCAGACCTGAGAGGTCACCATGTGTTGGTGCGCACCGACAACACATCAGTGGTCTCTTATATCAATCACCAGGGGGGTCTGCGTTCGCGCCCCTTGTACAAGCTGGCACACCAGATCCTTCTGTGGTCCCAGGGCAAACTCCTCTCGATCAGAGCAGTGTATATTCCTGGGAGATTGAATGTGGGAGCAGACATACTGTCGAGACAGGGGCCGAGGCCCGGGGAATGGATGCTTCACCCCGAGGTGGTGAAGCAGATATGGAGAGTATTTGGCACAGCCCAGGTGGACCTCTTTGCGACTCAGGAGACATCGCAATGTCCCCTCTGGTTCTCTCTAGTTCATCCAGCTCCTCTGGGACTGGACGCTATGGTACAGACCTGGCCGAGGCTTCGTCTGTACGCTTTTCCCCCTATCGCTCTGCTCCCGGGAGTTCTGGCGAGAGTACGCCGGGACGGGGCCGGTCTACTACTAGTAGCCCCGTTCTGGCCGGGCCGAGTATGGTTCTCAGATCTAGTCTCGCTCCTCGACGGCTCTCCGTGGGAGATACCGATCAGGACAGACCTACTCTCACAGGCGCAGGGCACGATAATTCACCCTCGCCCGGAGTTGTGGAAGCTGTGGGTGTGGCCCCTGAGGGGGCACAGCTGTTAGCAGCTGGTCTCTCAACCGAGGTTGTTGAGACCCTACTCCAATCCAGAGCTCCCTCTACGAGGAAACTGTACGCCCTGAAGTGGAAGCTCTTCACTTCATGGTGCAGAGACTGCCAGCTTGACCCAGCAGACTGCCCAGTTGGTACAGTTCTGGAGTTTTTACAAGCCAGGCTCTCTGCGGGGTTATCCCACTCCACCTTAAAGGTTTACGTGGCGGCCATAGCTGCTTTCCATGTCCCTTTCAATGGTCAGTCAGTGGGTAGACACCCCCTAGTTACACGTTTCCTCCGCGGTGCGCTGAGGCTGAGACCTCCAGTACGATCCCGTGTTCCCCCCTGGGATTTGGTTGTGGTTCTAGAGGCTCTTTGTAAAGCTCAATTCGAGCAAATACAAGATATCTCAGATAGACATCTGACACTTAAAACTGCCCTGTTACTGGCAATCACCTCACTAAAGAGAGTTGGAGAGCTTCAGGCCCTTTCGGTGGCCCCTACTTACTTAGACTTTGCCCCTGGTATGGCCAAAGCATTCTTATACCCTCGAGCGGGTTACGTTCCGAAGGTTCCCTCTGTTACACCACAACCTATCGTACTGCAGGCCTTCTGTCCTCCTCCCTTTCGGGAGCCAGACCAAGAGAAGCTAAACTGTAGGACGCATACGTCCACAGAGCTGCCCTGTGGAGAAAATCAGACCAATTGCTTGTTTGCTACGGTCCTTCTAACAAGGGTTCTCCTGCCACCAAGCAGACCCTTAGTCATTGGATAGTCGAGGCTATCAACGTCTCCTATGAGTCCTCTGGTCTTCCCCCTCCTTTGGGGTCCAAGGCTCACTCTACTCGGGGTATGGCGGCCTCCAAGGCCTTCTCAGCAGGTGCGTCCCTCTTGGACATCTGCAACGCTGCGGGGTGGTCCACGCCCTCCACATTTGTCCGATTTTACGATCATGACATGCGAGCCACGCCGGGCTCTTCTGTTCTCTCGTCTTAGCTGTGCTCTTTTGACTACACACTAGGCAGGGATTTGGAAGTCTGGCAGCGTGGGCACATCGTTCCCCAAAAGCGTTTCGACGCAGCTCGAGTTCCTGAAAAGGAACGTCTCAAGGTTACGTATGTAACCCTAGTTCCTTGAAGGAACGAGACACTGCGTCGCAGAGCCATACTCCCGGCACCCCTGCCGGCGCTTGCTTCCCTACTCGAAGCTGAGGCCAGCTGCACGGCACGTGCTTTTATAGCTTCCTGGTCGCTACGTCACCCCGCCCATGACGTCACGCCTTTCCGATGGACTGATTGCACACGATATTCAGATTCGGTCTCGTCAGGGACGTTCCCCAAAAGCGTTTCGACGCAGCGTCTCGTTCCTTCAAGGAACTAGGGTTACATACGTAACCTTGAGACGTTATATATCATAAGTTATGCAAATACAATGATAAAAGTTATATTACAAGTTATTATTATAATGTTGTTGTTGATGAGGATGATGATGATGAAATTGATGAGTATTATTATTATTATTGTTGTTTTCTTAAGGGACATCCTTATGTTAGAGTCCCACACACAAGTATATATAATAGAATTACTTTCTAATAATAACAATAATAACATAAAAATAACCAGTATTATTATATGTGGTTAATAACAGGTAATAATAAGAATGCCTTTCTGTCATATGTGCAAGTTTTAAGTGAATTATCTTCATTTATGGGGGATTTTCTTAGCAAATAAATATTGATACATAAATTCAGTAGTACTAGAATCACTTTTATAGTATTATATTACAGCAATATGGTATATTTAGTTCAGTTTAAATGTGATTTACTGGCATGACACATAACCAATGTGATGTTTTATCGATTAATTGATTAATACCTGTGGACATTTTGGAGTTCTGCACTTATTTTAGGAGGAAATCTGTGGGATTCTGCTTTAACACATTGGGAACAAAAGTTAAGATAATAGTACTTAACTCTTATTAGCTGCTGAATTAACATAAACAAACCAAACTATTCATGTGCAGGCGCTCTAATATTCATTGAGAAGGCCGTACATTTAAATTCTTAACATTTTCGTGCGGGTCGATATTACATATGAACTTGTAGCAGTGGTTTAAAGTAGTCAGTGATCTGCTGTCTTTTGCCACGTTTCTCAGCTCGTCTGACTGTAATAATTTTCATGTGAAATTTTGACACTTCAGACAGAAAAGTGGGACAATCTGAGGACTATATTTGAGAGTCTGTCTGTTCATGTCTGTGTGTGATAGTGCTGTTAATATCCTAATACAGTCATTATCACCAGCCGCAGAGGTGCAAATGATTTATCTCGTATAGATATGTGATCCGAGCTCATCATGTCGGCAAACAGACAAAGAGCAGCATGTGAAACACTGGTGGGAAAAACCTGCCTCGCAGGTGTAGATTTACTCACGTCCCTGTGCATTAAACACGCTCATGTCCAGAAAGAAAGGCCTGACCTAAATGTGGCTGAAAGACACAATGTGTGACCTGCCTGAAGCCATGAGCTGCTCGGAGCGGATGACAGCAGATGGAAGCCATATTGTACAGGTTTTACCCAAGTGCAGTCTCACAAAGTCCAGCAAACACTGGTTCCATTGCAGCAATCCGATTAAGACCTCTTCTGCGATCCAGATTGTTTAGTCAGTCTTGCTGCATTAATAACATTATTACCTGTAGGTGATATTCTTTCAGGTCACGCTGCCGTTCTTTTATGATGTTTTGAATGCAAATGTGGCCAGCGGCTATGAAACAATCTATGTGTGTTTATTTGCAGAAGGAGCCACAGGAGAAATAAGCTTCTGCTTTAGAAAGCTTCCGCAAGATCTCAGGTACAGCTGACAACTCGTTCACACACCACATGTGATTACTCTCTTAGATCTCTTCTGTTGAGAGAGAGAGAGAGAGAGACAGAGAGATAGAGAGAGAGAGACACAGAGATAGAGAGAGAGAGAGAGAGAGAGAGAGGCTAAATAAAACATTACAGCTTCACATAAAATAAGTGACAATTATGCCAAGAAAAAATCTAACTAACATATAATTAGAATTTCATCAAGTTGATTTCTTTCACTAATTCCATTCAAAAAGTGAAACTTGTATATTACATTCATTCATTACACACAGACTGATATATTCCAAATGTTTATTTCTTTTAATTTTGATGTTTATAACTGATTACTAAGGAAAATCCCAAATTCAGTATCTCAGGAAATTTGAATATTGTGAAAAGGTTCAATATTGAAGACACCTGGTGCCACTAATTAACTAATTAATAAGCTAATTAACTAATTAACTCAAAACACCTGCAAAGGCCTTTAAATGGTCTCTCAGTCTAGTTCTGTAGGCTACACAATCATGAGGAAGACTGCTGACTTGACAGTTGTCCAAAAGACGACCATTGACACCTTGCACAAGGAGGGCCAGACACAAAAGGTCATTGCAAAAGAGGCTGGCTGTTCACAGAGCTCTGTTCAAGCACATTAATAGAGAGGCGAAGGGAAGGAAAAGATGTGGTAGAAAAAAGTGTACAAGCAATAGGGATAACCGCACCCTGGAGAGGATTGTGAAACAAAACCCATTCAAAAATGTGGGGGAGATTCACAAAGAGTGGACTGCAGCTGGAGTCAGTGCTTCAAGAACCACTACACACAGACGTATGCAAGACATGGGTTTCAGCTGTCGCACTCCTTGTGTCAAGCCACTCTTGAACAACAGACAGCGTCAGAAGCGTCTTGCCTGGGCTTAAGACAAAAAGGACTGGACTGCTGCTGAGTGGTCCACAGTTATGTTCTCTGATGATGTTAATTTTGCATTTCCTTTGGATATCAGGGTCCCAGAGTCTAGAGGAAGAGAGGAGAGGCACACAATCCACGTTGCTTGAGGTCCAGTGTAAAGTTTCCACAGTCAGTGATGGTTTGGGGTGCCATGCCATCTGCTGGTGTTGGTCCACTGTGTTTTCTGAGGTCCAAGGTCAACACAGTCGTATACCAGGAAGTTTTAGAGCACTTCTTGCTTTCTGCTGCTGACCAACTTTATGGAGATGCAGATTTCATTTTCCAACAGAACTTGGCACCTGCACACAGTGCCAAAGCTACCACTACCTGGTTTAAGGACCATGGTATCCCTGTTCTTAATTTACCAGCAAACTTGCTTGACCTTAACCCCATAGACAATCTATGGGGTATTGTAAAGAGGAAAATGTGATATGCCAGACCCAAGAATGCAGAAGAGCTGAAGGCCACTATCAGAGCAACCTGTGCTCTCATAACACCTGAGCAGTGCCACAGACTGATCGACTCCATGCCACGCCGCATTGCTGCAGTCATTCAGACAAAAGGATCCCCAACTAAGTACTGAGTGCTGTACATGCTCATACTTTTCATTTTCATACTTTTCAGTTGGCCAAGATTTCTAAAAATCCTTTCTTTGTATAGGTCTTAAATTATATTCTAATTTTCTGAGATACTGAATTTGGGATTTTCCTTAGATGTCAGTTATAATCATCAAAATTAAAAGAAATAAACATTTGAAATATATCAGTCTGTGTGTAATGAATAAATATAATATACAGGTTTCACTTTTTGAATGGAAGTAAAGTGAAATAAATCAACTTTTTGATGATATTCTAATTATATGACCAGCACCTGTGTGTGTGTGTGTGTGTGTGTGTGTGTGTATATATATATATATATATCCCCCTTTAAAACTAACTTCAAACATTTGAATGATTTATCACTGTTTGCACCAAAATAATAAAATCAAAAACTTGAGCAGCTAATCAGCATATTAAAATAAGTACTGAAAGATCATGTGTCGCTGAAGACTAAAGCAATGATGCCGATCAGCATTGAATTACATTTGAACATATATTCACTTAATTATATTTCTGTTTTACTGTATTTTTTACTGTATTATTTTTGTTAGATTGTGCTAGTAAATAGGCCTATCTTCATTTTCATTAATTTGTGAGTTATGATCACAGATACTGTAGATGGACTATTCTCATAAATTCATCCTCCTCCATTAATATCACTCAGCCATTCATGTCAGTTTCTGCTCTGAATCAATTCTGTCGCTAATGTCCGGTGACCTCTGCACACTTCAGCTCAGTTTCACTGCAGGCACAAACACACTTATTTATTTACATGCATGCTAAATTAATGTTATTTTTTTTTTCAATTTCAGTTACTAGTATTATCATGACAGGAAATCAGCTTTACTGTGACCTTTTCTCTGCTCAGGTCAAAGGTCAGCAGACCCTCTTCACTAAAATGCTTCAGTTTAGGAGATGAAGCACAATCTGAGAACCAGTTACATTTTTAATTCTGTTGTTTTCTGCACAGCAAAAAAAAAAAGTGATTTAACACCAACATTCACAGATATGTTACATCAATATAGTACAGTTGTTAATTTTTAAGTTAAGTTGTATATTTCAAATATAAATACAAATATTTCACAGTATTACTGTTTTTACCGTGTTTTTTAATAAATGATTTCCAGGGATACAAACCCATGACCTAGATGGACAGGCCTATTTGCATATTATCTTGTATTCACTTTCATTAAATTGTGAATTAGACCATATATAGATGGACTCACTCCTTTGTAAAGACTATTCTGTTTTACAAAGGTTTTTTTTTTTTCAACAACATCACTTCAATAATATCTAGCCTTTGATAATTTTCTAAAAAAATGATATATCATTAATGTTTTTACTTTGAGCTGGACATCACTTGCTACTTGTTTCATTCAGATTGTTTGCAAAATGTTATATTGATATACTTTTAAGATACCATAATGATCCCTTCAGGTACAAAGCCCCAGTGACAGCTGAGAGTCTACAGATACAAAGACAACATGAACTCAAAATTGACTTTCTGTGAGTGATTCATTGGTGCAATGTTTGGTAACATCTTATTTTAAGGTGCCATTGTTACACATTGCATGTACTTATTATAATAACAATAAATAATTCATAATTACATGCAAGTAACCCAAGCCAAACCCGAATCCTTACCCTAAACATATAGTAAGTACATGTAGCTAATTATTTACTCAGTACTTATACCGCATGTATAATTACACTACAACATGGACAACTTAATTTTAGGCTTTATTTATTTTTTTACTTGATTTAAATGATATGTGAACTATTGCCTTGGCTACATGATATATATATATATATATAAATTACTATTTACTTTTTTATTTATTTATTTAAAAAAATATGGATGAAGTTTTAGGTAACAATAATAATCCTGGTTTGTGGAAAAGTTCTGGAAATCCAAAATGAATGCTCTTAGAACATTTTTGGAACAAAAAACTGATATCTGGCTTTGACTGTCACGTTCGGGAACACAGGAGACGTGAGATCCAAGTGCAGTGTGAGATTTATTGGGCAATCCAAAATCAGAGTCAAAACAAGTCGGGGTCGTAACCAAACATCAGTCCAAAACAGAAACAAACAAACAAACAGGATCAGGAACAGGAACTCGAAAACTAGGAACGCGAGGAAACCAGGGGGTGGTGTTAGCGCAGTGGATAAGACGCATGCCTTTGGTGTGAGAGTCCCGGGTTTGAATCCACTGTGAGGCACCAATGTGTCCCTGCAAGACACTTAACCCCTAGTTGCTCCAGAGGCGTGAGACCTCTGACATATATACCAATTGTAAGTCGCTTTGGATAAAAGCGTCAGCTAAATGAATAAATGTAAATGTAATCAGGTTTACATTTACACAGGAAAGTAAGGACTCCATGAAGACAAATGGAAACAGACCAGATTATATAGGCAGGGTAATGACTATCAAGTGATGACACCTGAGTGCAATTACTGTGATGAAGGGACAAGGCTTTGTGGGAATTGTAGTACCTGCGGTTAGGTGCCTATGGGGATGTGAGACCACTAGCGGACACCCAGGGAAACAGAGACCAGACAGCGTGACATTACCCTCTCCTCCACGGAGCAGCTACCAGATGCTCCACCCGAACCCAAGAAGAGACCAAGGAACAAAGAGACCAGGAGGCAGGTGGAGCGGCGGAGGACCAGGGGGAGGGACGGAGGGCCAGGTAATATAGGGAAACAGAGACAAGAAGTGCAAAAAACAAAAACAAGGAGCCCAGGAGGGAGGTGGACCGGCGGAGGATCAGGGGGAGGGACGGAGGGCCAGGTAATATAGGGAAACAGAGACAAGAATTGCAAAAAACAAGGAGACCAGGAGGGAGGTGGACCGGCGGAGGACCAGGGGGAGGGATGGAAGGCCAGGTAATAGAGGGTAACAGAGACAAGAAGTGCCAAAAAACAAAAACAAAACACAAGTCCAGGGGAGAACACAAAGTTCAGTGGCCCAGGACCGAACCGAACCGACAGGGCAGGAATCCAGGGTGGAGCAAGGTGGAATTGGAGCCATGCAGTTGAGTCAGAAACCCACCAGGGTGGCGCAGAAGACCACCACAACTGTGCGGTCGAGACAGAAGCCCACCAGGGCGGCGCAGAAGACCACCACATCCGTGCAGTCGAGACAGAAGCCCACCAGGGCAGCACCGAGGACCACCACAGTGGGATCGATGAAACAGGAGAGCAAGTCTGGATAGGCAAATCTGAACATGAACAAGTTAAGGGTGGCCTCCGTGGCCACGACAGGATCAGTCGAGCGCTCAGAGAGTTCGGCTGAGGCGTGGAGAGGCTCTGGTAGTCCAGCAGAGACGTGGAGAGTCTCTGGTAGTTCCGCAGAGTTTAGACTGGATTCAGGAAGATCACTGGTGACTTGACTCTGCTCATGAAGATCATTGGTGACCTGACTCTGCTCATGAAGATCATTGGTGACCTGACTCTGCTCATGAAGATCAATGGTGACTTTCCTCTGCCCATGAAGATAGTCGGTGACTTAACCTTGCCCATGAAGAACACTGGTGACTTGGCTTTGCCCATGAAGATCATTGGTGACTTGACTTTGCCCATGAAGATCATTGGTGACTTGACTTTGTCCATGAAGATCACTGGTGACTGGCCTTTGTCCATGAAGATCACTGGTGACTTGCCTTTGCACATGAAGATCAATAGTGACTTGAATTTGTCCATGAAGAACACCGGTGACTTGACTTTGTCCTTGAAGATCACCAGGGACTTGACTCCTGAGGTCTAACTGTGGTAGTGCTTAACTCATGAGTGTCAACAGTGACTTGACCTGACTCTGGAGTGTCAACGGTGACTTGACCTGACTCTGGAGTGACAACAATGACTTGACCTGACTCTGGAGGGTTGACGGTGACCTGACCCGACTCTGGAGGGTCAACGGTGAACTGACCCGACTCTGGAGGGTCAACAGGAAACTGACCCGACTCTGGAGGGTCAACGAGAACCTGACTAGATTCTGGAGGGTCAACGGGAACCTCACTCAACTCTGGAGGGTCAACGGGAACCTGTCACGGTTCGTGAATGCACCATCTCCAGCTGTAGTCATGTTATGTCATGTTGATTGGTTCATGTGGGTGTTGCCACTGATCGCCTGATCAGCGGCAGGTGCATCTCATTCCAACTGCCTATTTAACGCCCTGTCTTTCGTCTCCTATTTGTCAGATCGTTGTTTGAGGTCCTTGTGTCGATGTCTGTTCGTGCTCCTGTGTTCCTGTCCTTGCTCAGTTTCCTGCTTCAGTCTTCATTGGATATTCACAGTCACTCACGGATTATCACCGCCGATCACCGATCTACCATCACCACCATCGCTACCAACGCACTCAAATCACCTACCCACCTGTCTGTGCAGCCATCGTGGTTCCTGCGTCAGTCACCAGCATTCATCCATCACTACTCCTGTCAATAAACTACATTTACTTGCATCTGCCTCCTGTCCTCCATTGTTAGCGTCACAGAACGATCTCACCAACATGGAGGCAGCGAGTAATCAACCCTCCTCCCTCGAAGCTTTCCTCAGCGCCAGTGTTCGGAGGATGGACTCCCAGGAGCGGACTCTTAACGACACTGGTCGCGCGGTTCAGGCTTTAGTGACGCAGGTGTCCGAGCTCACCCAACAGTTCCAGCTATTACGAGCTCCCACTGCGCCACTCACACCGCCTGTTCCACCAGCACCATCGGAGGCCCCCTCCCAGCCGGAACCACGCCTCCCGATTCCGGAAGCGTACTCAGGTGAGCCCGACTATTGTAGGGCTTTCCTTAACCGTTGTGATATGCATTTTGCCCTCCAGCCTAGAACGTTCGCCAGTGAGAGGGCCAAGGTGGCCTTCGTCCTGACCCTGCTCTCTGGGAGGGCGGCATTGTGGGGAACAGCGGTGTGGGAGAACCAGGACCTCTCTCACATGGGAGATCGAATCGAAGGTCAGAACGGCCTTAGAAGGGGTAACGCCTCCGCCCGGGTGTCCACCGAACCGTTTATTTGTGCCGGAGGGATTAAGGTCCAACGTTATCCAGTGGGGACATTGCTCGAATGTAGCTTGCCATCCAGGGGTTAACCGTACTAGATTTTTAGTCAAGCAACGATTCTGGTGGCCACTTATGGCTCGCGACATTCACAGTTTTGTTTTGGCTTGCTCGGTTTGTGCCACTGGTAAGACTTCCAATCGGCCCCCTGATGGGTTACTCCAACCGCTGCCGGTTCCTTCGAGACCCTGGTCCCACATCGCTCTAGATTTTATTACCGCCCTCCCGCCCTCCCAGGGCAACACGGTAGTTTTAACCGTGGTGGACCGGTTCTCGAAGGCGGCCCACTTTATTCCCTTGCCCAAATTACCCTCAGCCAAGGAGACAGCGTTGACCGTCGTAGACCATGTCTTTCGTTTACATGGCCTCCCGATAGATGTGGTTTCCGACAGGGGACCCCAATTTGTGGCTAAATTTTGGCAAGAATTCTGTAGACTACTGGGAGCGACTGTAAGTCTGTCCTCAGGGTTTCACCCCCAGAGCAATGGTCAAACCGAGAGAGCCAACCAAGATTTGGAAAGGGTGTTGCGATGTTCGGTCTCCAAGAATCCTTCCTCCTGGAGCCAACAATTGTCTATGGTGGAGTACGCCCACAATACCTTACCAGTATCAGCTACGGGCCTATCTCCTTTTGAGTGTAGTGTAGGTTACCAGCCACCTATTTTTCCCAGTATGGAATCCGAAGTTGCGGTCCCCTCCGCTCACGCCTTCGTCCAGAAGTGCCACCGCACTTGGACCAGAGCCCGTGAGACTCTACTCCAAGTGGGGGCGCGTACCAAGATCAAGGCCGATCGCCACCGGTCTAGGCCTCCCGTATACGTCGTTGGTCAAAAGGTGTGGCTTTCAACCAAGAATATTCCTCTCCGGTCCGTATCTAATAAATTGGCTCCCAAATTTATTGGCCCGTTTACTGTCACCAAGATCATTAGTCCGGTGGCAGTCCGCCTTAAACTCCCTCCTACGTACAGGAGAATTCATCCCGCCTTTCATGTGTCCAAAATCAAGCCCGTATTTCATTCTCCCATTAATCCGCCTACCCCGGTCCCTCCCCCGCCGCGTCTCGTAGATGGGGAGACCACCTATTTGGTAAATCGTATTCTGGACTCTAGAAGGAGGGGACGCGGATTTCAGTACTTGGTGGACTGGGAGGGTTACGGTCCGGAGGAGAGAAGTTGGGTACCTGCTAGAGACATCCTGGATCACTCCCTTATCGATGATTACAATCGACAGGTAAGAGATTCTGGGGATGCCAGGAGGCGTCCTTAGGAGGAGGGGTACTGTCACGGTTCGTGAATGCACCGTCTCCAGCTGTAGTCATGTTATGTCATGTTGATTGGTTCATGTGGGTGTTGCCACTGATCGCCTGATCAGCGGCAGGTGCATCTCATTCCAACCGCCTATTTAACGCCCTGTCTTTCGTCTCCTGTTTGTCAGATCGTTGTTTGAGGTCCTTGTGTCGATGTCTGTTCGTGCTCCTGTGTTCCTGTCCTTGCTCAGTTTCCTGCTTCAGTCTTCATTGGATATTCACAGTCACTCACGGATTATCACCGCCGATCACCGATCTACCATCACCGCCATCGCTACCAACGCACTCAAATCACCTACCCACCTGTCTGTGCAGCCATCGTGGTTCCTGCGTCAGTCACCAGCATTCATCCATCACTACTCCTGTCAATAAACTACATTTACTTGCATCTGCCTCCTGTCCTCCATTGTTAGCGTCACAGAACCTGACTCAACTCTGGAGGGTCAACTGTGGCTGTCATCTTGTGTAGAGGCGCTGGACAACCGGCCATCTTGAGCAGTGGCGATGGACTTGCGGCCATCTTGGGCAGTGGCGCTTGACCGGCGGCCATCTTGGGCAGTGGCGCTGGATCGGCGGCCATCTTGGGCAGTGGCGCTGGGCCAGCGGCTATCTTTGGCAGTGGCGCTGTGCTGGCGGTCCTACTGTCTGTATACCCCGGTCTAGAGTCGGCCATCCCACCGGGAGAGACAGGTGTGGCTGGGGTATCCCACTGAGATCGATGTTGTAAGTAACTGGTTAACCCCCAAAAGTCCAGTATCTCCAGCCCCTTAATCTCCCACCCCGGCAAAGGGTGATCCAGGCAGCTGTTAAATAGGTCCTTCAGGGCCTCATCATTGTACCCCAATCCTACTGCCAACGTCCAGAATTCCTGTGCTACACCGCCCACCTCATTCCCCCTTTGAGGGAGGGCGGTTAGTTTACTGAATCTTCTCCTCCGCTACATGCTGGCTGGGGAACGGAGAAAGAAAAATCCCACACCGCTGGATCTTGTCTTGATGGAGTCCTTCTGTCATGTTCGGGATCACAGGAGATGTGAGATCCAAGTGCAATGTTGGGGTAGTTACTCAAAAAATGTAATTAGTTACTAGTTACAAGTTACTTCTGTAAATTGTAATGAGATTACTTTACTAGTTACTGCATTTGAAAAGTAACTTCACTACTTATTACTTTACTTTTTATTTTTCTCAACTCCTTTTTAATGGTTACATTTAATTGTATTCATCAAAAAGTATGTCTAATTCATTTAATTCATAACATAAATTTTCACAGCAATTTATTAAAAGTTTAAAAGATCATCTTAAATTTTTTCTGGTTATCAAATGAAGGCATAAAACAAAACAAATTAAGATTTTATTTTAAAGATAAATTGCATTTCTTTTTTCTTCTTTAGAGAAATATATTTTCAATCTGAGTATGAACAATAAACACAAACTATGCAGCATATAGTAAAAACAATTGCACAAATTGTCTTCAACAATACAGTGCAATAACAGTGCAAATGATTCACAAACTACACACAAAATGAGTGAGAAATATTCAGAGTGCAACAGAAAAAAATAGTGCAACTATCTTTATGAACTGTATAATTATATAATGATTTACTTAGTATACATAATATACATATTATAAATGATCGATTCGTTGGCTGTAATCTGTGTCAGAATCGATTTTACTGGGACATTGCCTAACGAACCAAGACATAAATTCCAGTGCTTTATCAGATATTTACCACTGTTTCATCCTTGTTTTTGTTTTGTTTTATGTCAAAGTACTCTGTCGAGTGTTTTTTGTGCTTTTTCTGAGAGTTTTCTCATGCAAATGTGTTATTGTGTGTTTGTATGCATGCACTCACGACAGACTTTACTTTCACTTTGTTTTCGTTCATTTTCCAAAGCAGTAGGCTATGTTAAGTAGTAGTTCAAAAGACTACTTATTGGTTTAATATGGGAGAGTTTGAACCAATCTGCGCACGGGGGTGGAACTAAGTATCAACAATAATTTCTGTTTGGCTCAGAGGAACGAAAGCATTGGTTTCTTCTGACGAATCAATGTTGTCAAAATGCGATGACGTAATCACATACACTACGGCGCCTCTGAATATCCATAATGAGTCTTTGAGGGTTAAGCGCTAAGATCAATCGTTATCGGGAAACCCCAGCCAGAACTTTACACACAGGCAAACACGGCATGTTTAACGCAGGAAAGCGCATTCCTATAGTCTAGTAAAGTAGTGTAATTACCAATATTATTAGTGTAATGCGTTACTTTACTTTGTTACCCCAAAAAGTAATATAGTTACTGTAATCCGTTACTTTGTAACTAGTTACCCCCAACACTGTCCAAGTGCAGTGTGAGATTTATTGGGCAATCCAAAATCAGAGTCAAAACAAGCCGGGGTTGTAACCAAACATCAGTCCAAAACAGAAACATACAAACAAACAAAGAAACAGGATCAGGAACAGGAACTCAAAAACTAGGAACGCGAGGAAACCAGATGACGGAAAGTAAGGACTCCATGAAGACAAATGGAAACAGACCGGATTATATAGGCAGGGTAATGACTATCAAGTGAAGACACCTGAGTGCAATTAACAGGAGTGCAATTACTGTGATGAAGGGACAAGGCTTTGTGGGAATTGTAGTACCTGCGGTGAGGTGCCTATGGGGATGTGAGACCACTAGTGGACACCCAGGGAAAAAGAGACCAGACAGCGTGACATTGACAGCCTAAGCCTTCGAATGTCTTGCGGGATAAGAAAAGTACGTTTTTGCAAGACATGCTGTTGGATGTGTGTGAGAAACCCCAGGTAACAGGCTGGACAGATTCTTTTAAAGGGGTCATATGATGCAATTTATTTTTTTCCTTTCTCTTTGGAGTGTTACAAGCTCTTGGTGCATAAAGAAGATCTGTAAAGTTACAAACACAAACGTCTCAAATCCAAAGAGATATTCTCTATTAAAGTTAAGACTATATTGTATTTGTGTAATGCCGCTCAAATATTTGATATATTTGCGTAATGCCGCCCAATTGTTCACGCAAAGAAAGAATACATGGTTTCAGTAACAAAGTTAGTGTTGAAGCAGTCATGTCAGGGAGATGTGTGTATCCAGGAGGAAGAAAAAACACTTTATTTGGCCTTCTGAAAGTAGATGCATTTAGGAATCTTTAAGATTACTTACAACAGAACAGCAACACATTTTATGGATGACCGTTTCGTGAACTTAGTAGAGAGGTCATTCTGACTTTGCTACGACAATCTGCCATTTCTGAATCAGCTACTGGAAGTATGTTTTGTTATTAGTTTAAATATTTGCTATTGAATGTTCAAATGCAGAGTTTTGCGCATCATGTGTATGTATGTCAGTGAGTGAGTGAGTGAGTGAGTGACTGACTGACTGACTGACTGACTGAGTGAGTGAGTGAGTGAGAGAGAGACAGAGAGAGAGAGAGAGAGAGACAGGGTAACACAGTGGAGTCAGCTGTCTTAACCGTCCGTGGCTTGTGTACTACAAACACATACGAGCTTCATCACTGTCTGTCACACCACTCTGTTCCCCTTTCAGCTTAAACTGATGGTAAAACTAACAACATTATTAACTGTCTTTACATTTATTTTGAAAGCTGATTATGGAAAGGGGTGTTACATTTCTGTTGAGTGCTTGCAGTGATGCACAGGGTCAGTTGGCCAATCAGAGCAGACTGCGCTTGTCGGAAGGAGGGACTTTGTAGAAAATGTTGCATTTGAGAGAGGCGGGACATAGAGGAGATACAATAATGTACAGTATTTGAAAAATAATGTGTTTTTTGAACATTAAAGCATGTCAACATATTATGTTACACCAAATACACAAAATAATGATCTTTAAAAAAGCATCATATGACCCCTTTAATATAAGTTTGTATTTTTCTGATGCAACAGTGCCAAGGTTCTTGGGTTGATTTTTATTTGCACAGAGGAATGGAACGGCCCGTTAGCTTTTTGTGAGTGTGTATGTAATCTCTGGGCTTTAATTGGCCTCTCTTCTGTGTCTACCGTGAGTTCAGAAAAACACACACATGAATCCAGAGACAGATAGACATGCCAAGTGTTTTCAAGCGTGAAAAGTTGAGATGATATTTTAGGCTGGCCTATTAGCAATTAAAGCTCAGTTTCTAAACAGAATAGGTGGTCACCCACCTATTAAGCATCTGATTTGGCCATTCTGAAGGTATTAGTTAAGAGCACATCTCGGGCACCATGTTTAATGAGCACCAATTTGGTGTGGATATGATGAAACAGGCAGAGTTTCCTATAATAAAGAAAGCTCTTTGAGAGGAGGACGAGGGCCGGGTCGTGAAGGACATGAGAAGCTGGTTTTGCGGCAGTCAGCCATGCGCTCGGTGTTTCAGATGGGTTAAGGAGCAGCACGACCATCATTATTTACCCCAGATCTTTCTGCTTTTAACTCCTGCCATATGGAGAGCAATCAGCAGCTCTGCTCCAAAACCAAACGAGACGGCAGGTTCAGACGTCACAGGCCACTATCTGAAAGATAGACAACAGCACTCTTCTGGGTTTTAAGACAGAGGTTTGAGAGTCGGTGGAAAAGTTTAGAGAAAGAAGTACAGTACATAAATAAATATATCAATAAATAAAAAAGGTAAAAGGAAAAATAAATAAGAAGACTACAATACATCAATAAAAACATAAAATTAGATCAAAATAAATAAGTACACTCTTCACAAAGACTGGCATATGTTTTCATCCTAAACACTAAGTTGAATGTAAAGGAGCTATGTTAGTTTGACTTGATAATCATTCATAATCAGTAGCACAACAGTGCTGGGTTGAGAATTCTGATGCCAGATAACTAGTTCAATTTGGTCTGAACGTGCAAGTTATTAATTAAAGAAAACTATACTAACTAACTATACTAAAACTAACTGTAGTCATTCTCTGTGTGTTAAAGTGATTTTCAATCAATTTTGGGTTCATTTTATCCAAGCAGTTTAGTATTTTTGAACAATCACTACTTTTAAATTAATAAATCTCAGTATGTTCGCTTAACTTTGTTGCTGTTATTTGCAAGAAACACAGGGCATTTGCATGCAAATTATCATATTTGGGGATCTGTGATATATATAAATACCACGGATTGGACCACCTTTTGCCTACAGAACTGCTTTAATTCTTCGTGGCATAGATTCAACAAGGTGTTGGAAACATTCCTCAGAGATTTTAGTCCATATTGACATGATAGCATCACGCAGTTGTTGCAGATTTGTCGGCTGCACATCCATAATGTAAATCTCCCATTCCTCCACATCCTAAAGCTGCTCTACTGGATTGAGATCTGGTGACTATGGAGGCCATTTGAGTAAAGTGATCTCACTGTCATGTTCAAGAAACCAGTCTGAGATGATTTGAGCTTTGTGACATGGTGCTTTATCCTGCTGGAAGTAGCCATCAGAGGATGAGTACACTGTAGTCATAAAGGGATGGACATGGTCAGAAACCATGCTCAATTGGTATTAAGGGGCCCAAAGTGTGCCAAGAGAATATCCCCCACACCATTACACCACCAGCAGCCTGAACCATTGAGACAAGGCAGGATGGATCCATAATTTAATGTTATTTACGTCAAATTCTGACCCTACCATTTGAATGTCGCAGCAGAAATTGAGACTCAACAGACCAGGCAATATTTTCCTAATCTTCTATTGTCCAGTTTTGGTGATCCTGTGTGAATTGTAGCCTCTGTTTCCTCTTCTTATCTGACAGGAGCATCACCCGGTGTGGTCTTCTGCTGCTGTAGCTCATCTGTTTCAGGGTTCGATGTGTTGTGCCATCAGAGATAGTATTCTGCACACCTTGGTTTTAACAAATTGGTTATTTGAGTTACTGTTGCCTTTCTATCATCTCTAACCAGTCTGCCCATTCTCCTCTGACCTCTGACATCAACAAGGCATTTTCGTCCACACAACTGCCACCAACTGGATATTTTCCTATAGAACCCTATAGAAGGTTGTGTGTGAAAATCCCAGTAGATAAGCAGTTTCTGAAATACTCAGACCAGCTCGTCTGTCACCAACAACCACTTCACGCTCCACGTCTCTTAAATCCTCTTTCTTCCCCATTCTGATGCTCGCTTTGAACTTCAGCAAGTCGTCTTCACCACATCTAGATGGCTAAATGCATTGAGTTGCTGCCATGTGCCAAGCAACTGAACAGGTGTACATAATAAAGTGAGTGTACTGTATATAACCTGTTTTAAGATCCATTGCAAAATCATACATACATTTTTAAGTCACATTGGATAAAATGTAAATTAATGTATTCTTAACAGACAATACAATCCCATAATGCACTGCAAGAAGCTCCCTGAATGAAAGCCAGTATCTGAAACTTTCTGGTAGACAAATGATATTTTTGTATTCAATACTGATTTCCTTCAATATTGAAAAGTCCTGAAAAACTGTTAGATCTACAATAGATTAAAAACGGATTAGTTTCCCCAATATCTGTGTGGGTGTGTGCTGTATATTTTTCATGATTTTAATAGATAGATATACATCATTAGCTGAGTGGCATGCTCATGTCAAACTGTAATCAGTTGCATTAATCAATATCCTGTGTGCATCTCCTTAAGTGTGTTGTTTGTGTAGTGCACACATGTGTATGTAGAGTGTCTCAAATCAGTCTTATGGAAGGAATATGCTGACTTAGAAGGGCTCTAGAGTCTCCTGGCAGTGAGTGCAGTGCATGATTCAGTGACAGTCAGATGTTCTCAAATGTGGCCCTGAAGGGTTTTTCTTATAAGACCCCTGTGATGATTTCTGCCGCATGATTTTACTGAAGCGAAATGGAGAGTTTTTCCATGAACTTTCTCCAGGAGGACACAGATCTCCTCACAGCACAATAAAGATCAATGCTTCACGGTAATTTTCTGAGATAATTAGAAACGTCTTCAAGCTTCGCTCGTGAAACAGAGCAGAAGTCTCTGAGTTCACTTGTAACGGAGCCAGTTAAACTCTATATAGCCTCAGGACGGCCCACAGAAACCCCTTTCCGTCTATCAGAGGCTCATTAGACCTCAGGTTTATCGGTGAAAGGAAGTTTTAACTCCGTCATGGTAAATATGTACCGATTGTCTCAGGAAACATGTGTAATGATGTCAGAAAGGTCGCTGGCAGAGCTGGCACAGCTTAAGCGAATGTAAATGTTTAGGGGAGTGTATGAAAATCATTATGTCTCTGGATTGCTTCAGGCTCGTGGAAAGAATCTGAACAGAACCATCATTCACAAGCATCATCATTAAACCCTTACTGATAGTGTGAGACTTTAAAGGGATAGTTCTCCCAACAATTAAAATTCATTATTTATTCACCATCATGTTATTCCAAATCCAATGTTAACTTGCTTTGCCCGGGTCACTGCAGCAAAACAATAAAGTGTCTGCATATCTCCGACTAATACAGTAATGGAGCAGCAGGTTCATAATTCAAAATGAACCATTGTCAACAGACTGTAATATGTATAAGACACAATAATAAATATACATTCAGCTCATCACTGACTCTCTGAGCGCTTTCAGCGATTTCTTATATACATGTCAAACGTGTAATTTAATCTATTCTTAAATGCATACATCAAAACTTCACAGCGCAGACACTTAGAGATCATACAGACGGCCAACTTTGATTTTATTAGGAAAGAGAGAGTATCTTCCAAGAGTGAATGAAGGAAAAACAGAGATAAACTCTGTCCGCTTGTGTCCGATCAAGACAACACGGATTTTATAATTCCAACGCGTCACCGTTTTATGTCTTCAGGGCAAAAGAAGACAAATCTGTGAAATAAAAACTTTACTGAAACTAACAGATGACCCTGATCAATATTAAAGCCGTTTGTGTTTTAGACTCCAGAATGCTTCTTAAAGGCACATTATTTCATCCAGTCGTGTGCCTAAGGGTGAAACTGTGAATTCTGATGAAGAGATGTTTGTTATGTCTCTCTTTATGTGCATTATGAGCTTAAAATCAAGACAAATGCAACATTAATATATGGGTTTTGGCAGGAAAAACGCAGCACTGTTTTATTGCAGTGGCCGAGAGATTAGAATTCAGTTTAGAGCATATTTGTGCATCTCAATTGGCGAGAATGTCTAATCATAAGATACATTTCTATAAAATGTCATCCTATTTGTTTATTCATTTGTTTATCTATTTATCTGTTTACTTATTTATTCACCTTTTGATTATTTAATGAATTACAAATCCACCAGAGAGTCCGGGCTCTGGAAGTTTCAGGCGTTGTACAGTCTCAATAATATTTACATTGCTGGCCGTGATTTCGATGTAGGTTAGCATCGCTAAGTTAATATGCAAATTGCCTTATCTGCTGGGACTCACAAACAGACAGCATTCTGATTGATTTAATAAACTGCTTTTATCCTTCAAAGTGCTAATTAGCCGAGATGGGCCGTGCTTCAGTGTTGCCTTTCTCTGGTACTTAACAAGAGCATTATACAGAGTTTCTGCTTTTTTCAGCGCTTCCTACAGCTTTCTCTATTATTAAAATATATATTACGCATATAATAGGCTCTATGTGTGTGGGATAATATTCACATAATATAGTAATATTAACACACACACACACATATTAATTAAAAAATATGCATTATGTAACAATAAATTGATTATTTATATAAATGTACACTATTTCAGTCTCTTTCTTGTGAATTCATTGAAGATCTGTCCATCAGCCAATTGCTGTGTTGCTCGTTTCCATATTTACATGCTATTTGGTGTCACATGACTGGCTTTCCCCTCAACATGGAAAACTTTATCAAAACAAATCGAATCCCAACACTTGATATGCACGAACATGTGATCATTCAACATCCATACAGAATAACACATAAATCAATAAACTAACATGTGAAATGGTGGAATAAAGACACCTGTAATACCGGATACCAACGTTCGTGTGATCAGCTCTCGTCTTAACTAAGCGAGACATGCAAAGCAAGAAAACTTTAAAAGTACTACAAAACCAGGAAGGAAGACCGGGTTGTTGATGTCTGACGTTGACAGGTGGGTAGGAAAGCCATTTAAAATGCTCAGACCGAGCGTTTTGATTGGACGTACATTTATTGGTCCTACGCCTTCCACAGAATATATAAATACAGATAAAAATATTTAGACCACTTAAGTTAATGATTGTTTAACAGATGTGAAGAGACTTTCAACCAGCATAAAAAAATGTTTCTGAAGACAGTTACGTACTGCACCTTTAATAATCATGGCTTTCATATGTAATATTAAATGGCTGTAACTGCTCATTTTTATCTTCAGAAAACACAAAAAAAGAAGCAGGAGTGTGTAAAAGTGAATACTGCTTTGACATTGGCAACACTGGCTGTGATAGATGAGGTGTTTTCCAGCCTGAGACACATGTGAGATCCTCAGGACAGACAGCAGGAGATCACGGAGAAGCAATCAGGACATTAAAGCATCTGATTTGAGATTATATTTGTGTTCATACGTGAGGGAATCCCTCAGAATAGAGCACAGCTACACCTTTCCCTTCTCTCGCAGTGATCCAGGCTCGTGTCTGTTTGTATCAATCTCCAAGATGATTTTTGATGTCTTCCAGTCGGACACTTCTAGGGAATATTTTCCTCTCCTCTATCCCAGAGCAATCAGAATAATTTTGAAACGCATATTTTAATTCTCCATCTATCTTTGATGTCTTATTTGTGTGTGAATATTCCCTTTTCTGTCAGGTCCTGGTAGCACGTCATGCGCGGTTGGGAGCTTTTTTTTACAGGCATCAAAGTAAAATCCCACATGCATAAATTCAAGCAAACATAAAACACACAAGTAACAGAAAGACGAATAAACCAAGAGAGAGCCACACTCCAAAGTCAACTTAAAACAGCATCTCTGTTGTGTTTCTCTCCGATGATCTCTGCGACTAATTAGCGTAAAACTTTCAGTCTCTCTAACAAAGGCTGGGATTGAGATTATTACCTTCAATCAATCGAAATAAATAAATAAATAAACTCGAGAGCTGCCATACCATTACAGCAAACGTAACCTGTGCAATTAAAAGAGTGAAAAATGACCAAGTGAGTGGTAAGCAGAAAGCAGCGCGAGTAACACCACTAATTATTGACTGTCCGCTCACGGCCTGCAAAAGCCTTCATTAGGACGCCTGAGCCTCTAATTTGTTTTGCTGTGACATTCATCATATACTGTCGGTAACCTTTTATTCATCTATTGTTAGCACTTTTGTGTGCTGAAGTAAGGGCTCGTACAGTGTTTGTGAGTTTGGGCTGAAGAAGGAATATCGCTGTAAATTGGCGTGAAGTTTCTTGTGTGAGAACTAACATTTGGAGTGATGAGCCTCTCACTTAATTTCTCAAGAAACGAGACAAAAGCATGCAAAGACAAAGAACATCATGAAGTGCAGAGCTTACGCTGTCTCCTTGTGAGCTGGACCAAAACCTCTTCTTCTGGATCAGTTACTGTTGTAGTGCTCAATCTGGGAGAAGCCAGCAAAGTGAAAGATATCGTTCACCCTGAAATAACAATTCTGCTGTCATGTACTTACCCTCACATCCTCCCAGATCCAGAGATTCATTCTTCTGTGCAACTCAAAAAGAGACCAGCGTTAACCAGTGTTATTTTAATATCTTAGTAATACTAATAATTTATGTTATATTATATTATACTATTATACATTTTTTATTATATATAGCTCAAACAGTAATGGTGCTTACAACACCAATGTCATGGGTTCAATTCTCAGGGAATGCATGAAGCAATAAAATGTATACTATTAAATGCAATGTAGACCAAAAAAAACAAACAAATAAGTGACTATATTAGAAAACAAATAAATAAACAAGGGAACTAAGGTGAAAGTTCGTGTCAAACTCTGCATCAATAATGACGCTGTTAATCCGCCGCTCTATGAAATGCAGCATGTTAAACACACGAGAGCGAGGCTGGGTGGAAATCTAATGCAAATAAATCCTGGCCCCTGTGGTCCTTGAACTGTTCCTCTCTGATAACCCAATTATTGTCTCAAGAGCTGTGTCAATAGCTCTAGCCATCTCCTCTTCAGCAAATCAGTCCTGTAACCTCCAGCACTTTCCATTTGATTCTGCCATTTTTTTGACAGTTCAAAGCAATCAGCCGCGGCCTCACAAGGACGGGGATTGATTTTGTGTTCCCGCTTATCATGCTAATTCGCAGAAAATCAGCCTTTTCATCCCGCCGTCTGATTGCAGCTCTTGGAGGAGGCTTGAACTGCGCAGACTCGGCGAGGATTCGTAAGGGTTCTCCAGGGCTGCTGGGTTTGCCCGGATCTTCTCCTGTCTGTTTTCTCTGCAGCTTTATCTGATGTGATCATATCAACAAGTATCTGCACAAACACGCAAACACACACGCACACACACACACACACACACACGCACACACACACTCTCACACACACACACACGCGCACACACACACACACACAGGAACAGAGCCGCCACACTCCACAGCACTCCTGAAGTACAGAAACGAAGAAGAGCTATTTAAAGAACGATGAGTAAGTCTGGTGTGGTTAACATTTCAAGCTCTATAAATAACAAAATCGACTTTATTACGTTTCCTGATGAGTCTTCTCAGCATTTTCATTCAGAAAATAATTTTGACTCATCCGTAAAACACTTATAATGGACCTCACCAGCATCAGACCATAAAATACTCTCACAAGACATATATATTAGATTAATCACAATGAATCATATTGTTATGCACAAAAACTAATAATGGATTCAAAAGTTGTGTATTGTGCACTTTTTTTCATTTCAGAAATGAAAGCTTTAGCCTAAGTTCTGCCAGGAAGACTCAATTACTTCGTCACTAATTACCTTCATCATTATCCAATCACGTCTTTATACTTCGGTATAAAAGATCGTACTTACACATGTTTGAGTTCGCAGATGCCGACGCAACAACAACCTCCCCCCTCCCCACCACCACCAGGATGGTCCTGTCCTTACCTTCCAGGGAGGTCGGCTGCGCCCCTGCCTTCGTCTTCAGGCAGGAAATGCAGATTCTCCTAATATAAAATTTAGTTTATCACAAATAACACACTTTCCAAAATAATTTAATTTTAGTTTCCGTTTTAGTTATGTGTCTGTAAAATGAAAATGCAAAAACAAAAAAACAAAAATTATGCAAACCTCCAGAAAGGTACTTTTTAATAGTGCAAACTGACCAGAATGTAATCTACCTAAAAAAAAAGTAGTCCTACCTCAATAAGGACAATTTAGACTTTGTTCCCGAATAATAAGTGTTACTGCTTTAACAAAAAGTCTGAATGTCTGCTTTTTAACCCCGTCTTGGATCACCTTCATTGTAAGTGTGCTTCTGGAACATTTCTTTATTATGAGGAATTGAATAACGAGTTAGCATGTCACTCGCTCCAGCTCTCGACACATTTCATGCACTTGACGTCATTGTGCTGTTTTAATTGCCTGTGACCCCGAGCACCTTCACGCTCCACAAAGTGCGTTTAAATGAGAGATGACAGACTCTTAAAACAGGTTTTGTGATCACAATTAGACAACAAAGCCAAAAGTTTCTCCCTTATTCTTCAGAGACACGGCGGACACGTCATTTTGGGCTGGTTCTCTTAATTATTTCTTTGAAGGAGGTTTGTTTGTTATTTAAAATGGGGGTCCGCGATGGCGCTCTCCAAAGAGACACACATCAAACTTGTAGGCCGCTTTCTTCCACTGCTGCGTTTCATGGCACTCTCGAACAGAGCAAATCACATCAGCAAACATCTTTCATTAAAGTACCTCCACCTTTCACGTTACAGAGAAAAAAACACACTGATGTCCTTTCATGTCTCTGTGTTTACATCTCGGTGAATCTAATCAAATAAATAAATGTGCAATTTCTACAAACATGTGATGAATTAAATCATTAAAAATGCAGATTTGAGGCTGTCTAATGAATCTCAGGAGAGGGTTTAAAGGTTTTTTGCTTCATTACACTTTAAAATCCACCGCGATCGAGCGGCCTTTGTACGAACATGTTTACTGACTTCCTCCAAACCTCTTTTGCTTTGATTCTTTCCCTTCATAATCAAATCATTAATCTGTCCTTCTCCGCCTCACAATTCAAACAGTGTTAATTGTTCCAACACGTTGGCTAAATTACAGATAACAAGTCGAGGCCGTCCAAACGCAGTCTTGCTGTTAGTTGGAATGGATATCAACTTCACCAGGGTGTCTCCTCACCGCTTTGGCACAAGACTAAATGTTTTTACAGGAAAATAGAGAAATATTTTATGGCCGCAGCAGCAGTGATGGGCCTTTATGGCCCGTTTCTGCAATCTGTGGCTTATTTGATCCGCTTTATGCATCTAAAGTAGCACTGATGAAAATGGCCTTCAAATACCTGGGATGGGAAAATAAGCACGAAGTGTTGCCCATATGTTTCGCTGCACTCAAAGGTGCACAGCACATCCCAAAAAGAGCAAACGCCTCTTCCATTAGAGATGGAGAGATTTGTCGTTATTTGTCCGCAAGCTTTTGCACGCCTGAAGTGCTCAGCTGAAGTGATTAGGTGTAGACCTGCACGCATGCATTCATCTCCGTGCGCTATTCTGACTGGAATTACTCTCAGACAGTAATTTCAGACTTGCGTTTCCCCAGCCAGCGGCTCCTGTTTCGGCATGTAGAACCGCGGGAGAAACCGACACCTGTCAGAACTTCTGATTAGTGCAGAAACAAGGCGAGCAGACTATGATGGGAGCTGGGATACTTCCGGGAGATCGGGAGGTTTGTCCGAGGGCAGGTGGAGGTGACACAGAATGATTTGATCAAACAGAAGCAGTGTGTGTCAGTGATCCGATCGCCGGGCCTGTTGGGACTTGCTCTCATCGCTAATCATAGAGTCCAGGCCATGAATATCCTCACACGTCTCATTTGTGTTAAGTGGAGATTGTAATGAGGAGGTGAATGATTGCAAAAGAGACGCACACACTAATGTTCAGGTGACCGAGCGCTCGGATCCTGAGAAACTATTTAATTTGCTTTGTACTGTGGTAGATGGTTAACCCGGTTTTTTAAATTATGGTTCAGTGTGTTTTTGGTACAGCATTGGGAAATTCTAAACATAAAACTGCTTCTTTGTTTATTTTTTATTAACCAGTGTTTTAGGCAATGTTTACACTGTCACTTAAATGTGACCAAATTCTGATTTTTGCTAATATGTAACACAGACTGGATGTGTTCTCTGACTGTGTAAACAAAACAAAAAAAAAAACCCTGCATTCAAATATTTCAAGATCAGTTTCAGGCCTCATTCATTTGTGGAAATAAATCAGATACAAATCGGATATGTGCCAATATCACTGTCATGTGATTTTCTGAGGCATTGTGTTCTGTACATTATTAGAACTGTGACAATTTTGTATTTTTCCATGGTTTAATGATGATATACAGTATTATTCTTTAATCATGCACTATAAAGTGTTTGTTGTTACTGTTGGAGCTTGCTGCAACACACTTCATACTGGTGTTTATGCTGCTGCTGTAAACGAGAAAACAGATCAGAAGTGCTTCTACTTTTAGCTGCAATATACTGTACATGACCAAACTGTACTGATGCACATGTGAACTGACCGGACCAAAAAATAAATAAATAAATATAACCAAATAACTTTGAAAAGAAAATAATAATAATTACTGAAAGACGTTTGTTCAACATTTTCTGGGGATCCATAGTCTGTGAAGTTAACAGAGTTCTGTCAGGATGAACCTTTATGCAAATCTAAATACTCTTGTGATTTCTAACATTTACACACATCACACATGTATTAGTTAGTTTGAAGCACTTAATATAAAGCATGTCTTATGTTTAGGACTCGAATCACACACTTTTACCACACCAGTGTATTAAAGTCTATCAATATAATCTGTATTTTCCCACTCAGTGAGGGAAACAAACTAACTACTCTGTTCACGGTTACTGAAGCCCAGAGACTGGCAACAGCAACTTCCCAATTCTCTGTACGCTTCTTAATGGACCTGTCTGCTGTTTCTGACACAGTTAACCAAAAGATCCTTCTTATCCACTATTTGGACTATTTTAATGCTGTCTTTGCAGACCTTCATGCATGTATTATCAAGCCTCTGCAACTGATCCAGAATTCAGAAGCAAAAGTGGTCTTCAACGAGCAGAAAAAAAGCTCACGTCACACCTCACTTTAGCAGTTTGCACTGGCTTCCAATAGCCGCTTGCATTAAATTCAAAGTAATGATGTTTTCCTACATGACAACCCCTGGGGTTGCACCAGTACACCTAAACTCATTAGTTCAGACTTATGTGCCTTCCAGAAGCTTGCATTCTGCATTCTGAGTCCTTAGCCATTTTCAAAAACTTTTTTGTCAGCACTTGACCAATTAATACTAGGACTTACCTATTCTATTCTATTCTATTCTATTCTATTCTATTCTATTCTAACTGACTCTAACTGAGACGTGTATTATGTTGCTCTCTCATTGATCTGATTGCTTCTATTGTTCTCTTTATTTGTAAGTCGCTTTGAATAAAAGTGTCTGCTAAATGATTAATTTTAATGTAAATTTCAAATTATGTTCAGCATGCACAGAAGGTACACACGTCCATTGTTTAAAACAATGATGCACTTGTTTGTTGCAAATCCACGCAGAAACAAACCACCCAAAGTGAATATGTGTACAGCTATGCCCCTACTATGTACTGTCAAACAGTACGTGATGCTTTTACTAAGTCTGTCCTGTTGTGCAAAAAAAATATAAAAATGTTATTCTTGGTGTTCTAACTAGTACTAATACTAACTCAGAGCTGCAACAATGCAACAACTGATGTGCAAAAACCACCTAGCAACACCATAGCAACCACCCTGGAACCCTAGTCACCACTTAGCAACGCTCTGGCAACCACCCACGACCCTTCAGCATGTGGCAGTGAGTTTCGCATGAGTAACACGGTTCACATTGTCTTCAGAAATTTTTAAATGCAGCTGATTTTCATATTTCTCATGCCAGCTGCCAGAGCTGCGGTTATTTGTCAGGAAAAATTCACCCAACTCTGTTTGTTTCTTGCCAAGAATACTAATTAAAATGGCACCGGCTTAAACTTTGAATAGTTACAGATAAGGAATTAAATTTCACAGTTTTTAAATGATGATCATTGTGTCTTTGAGTCGTGCAGTGTTTTGGCAGCTAGAGGAAAACTCACTGTTGTGCTGTTATTGTGTCTGTGCTCACCTTAGAGGCAGCAACCTGCTCCGACGTCTGTTCTGCGTTTGCCTCCATCACTCATACACGCTCTGATACACACGACACACACACACGGACCGTGTGTCAAGCCGCTCTCACACTCTTTAAGACTGCTATAGTGGAGTAAACATCAGGTTTCAGAGACCTGTGATTGTGGCATGTACATGTAGATGCTCTTGGCTGTTGAAACACAATACTTCAAGAGCACAACACAGACACAGACACTTACCTTTAGAGCTCAGAACACGGCCTCAAGGTTTTCAGGAGGCTGTGAATACGCTCAGCATGTGAAGGTGAGCATTTGTTAGGGCCTCCAGATGGATTCGTTCTTTTGTCTGACAGAGACAATAAACAGCTCTGACAGATGATGTGAGAGCGTTTGATATCGTAATGTTTTGGGAATGCATAATGGAATGCATATCAAGAAAGAAGCGTTTTGTGTAGCACTTCAGGAAGCTAAAAAATACTCCATTTAGGTGACACTTTAAGGAGCAATTTTCTCTATTAACCCTCTGGAGTCTAAGAGTATTTTTGGGGCCTGGAGAAGTTTTGTCATGCCCTGACATTTGTGCTTTTTTCAGTTTCTTATAAACATCTAAATGGCTAAAGTGTAGTCTCACTGTAATCAGCACAAACTTGGCTATTATAATATGTGAAATGCATGCATGTACATGATTGTGTTTTTGAGAAAAATAAATGTTATGCGTGGTTAGTGAAAAACTACAAAATTTAAATCTTGAAATTTAAAACTTGAATAAGGCCATAAAACACATACAGAACATTGGTTCCCGGGACTTTTGAGAACTGGAGCTTGTAGCCTATAATTTTTCTTTCTAAATTATGTGAAAATCATCTTGTTTACTCACTTACAGAAAACAATATATTGATTTAAATTTTCTAAGACTCTTTTTGTTGGTAAAAGTCATATGCGAGTTGGCGTCAACTACCATGAATACCATTGTGATTTACACCTGAGAAGACAAAGGCCTGCATAATGAGCTGCATAATGAGCTGCATAATGAGCTGCATAATGAGCCTCTCAGTCATCTGTGCCACTGAGAGGGAGGAGTTACAAGAAAGAATGTGAGGACCAAATAAATCTATATAATTTTATGTTTGTAGTTTATTTAGAATATATTTTAACAAAAACATTTATCATTATTATTATTATTATTATTATTAATGTTGATAAGAGTATTTTTTCAATTTTTTTTTAAATTGAAAGAACAGCATTGTTTGTTACATTTGTTACAGTGACATTTATTTGTTACATTTATATTATTTACATCAAGCTTTTGAATTGTATAGTATTGTATATTGTTATTGAAACTTCATAATGTTTCACTTGATTATACATTTAGTCAGGAATTATTGTTTGGAAAAAGTCTTTGGAAAAAGTCTAACTAGTAAAATATTTACACATTATGTGAAAACTAGTACAAGTATATAAATAAATAAAAAGAGACTTACTCATGTTTATGATCTCTGCTGAATAAAGTGCTTCATTCTTTTTTTTCAGAGGAAATCGCATCTTTTTGGGGTGAATTATGTCTTATTCCTCTAACCGCGAAGCAAACAGTAAAATAAAATAAAAAACGTGAAGAACAGTCTCGCTGCGTTGTCTTCTGTTGTAAGGGCGTAGTTGTTTATAAGAATGCATATTACAAGCATCTTGGCTTTTTATTAGTACTTATAAATCCTATACAGCAGGTAAAATAAGTATTTAACATCACCATTTTTGTTTCATTCTACTTTATTACACAGAACTTAATTTCTGAACGTATTTGTTTTGCTTTCTTTGTATGTGTGGATTTCTTTGATTTGTTACCGACACCTGGTGAAAATTTCATGTCAACAGCATCTTTATTTAATTTAATTTAATTATTTTTCTTTGACTGGATTCATGTTTATCATATTGTCCACATCCAGATAAACATATAAATAAATAAAAATAGTGAAAACTTGACCCCAAACTATATATATGTGTGTGTGTGTGTGTGTGTGTGTACTTGAGACACATTTGAAGGATATAGCATAATTATTTATTTATTATGAGTTTACTCTGCAGTAACAATTACTGTAGTATGGTATTTTTTCCTTGTCAAAGTCTCTCCAGAATCACAAATGTACAAATGTACTAGACAGCTTTGAATGTTATTTCTTATGTATTTAATCAACTGCTCCCTGTTTTATATCCAGTCCACTCGTGATGCTCCTGCTGCTGCAGCAGATGAGTTCAGTCTGTAATGCAAACACTTCATGCTCATCTTTAGGGACCGGATGAATGCATGTGTCATACTGACGTCTAGAATGATCATTTTGATTATAATGAATGATATTTTGTCTCTTGTCATCAGACGATGACACTGACCTTCGTCTGATGTCACCGTGAAAAGGTCGAACCCCTGGTGCTTAACGACGATGCTTCACATTAGTTTCATTCTAATGCAAAAAAAAAAAATGCAGTTTGATGACATTTGTCAGATTAAAAGAGCTTGTGTAAATGATTCTGTGTGACTGAAGGAGTCTCAGACTTCCATGAGCTCTGCTCTGCTCAGAACACAACACTTGAGCATGCTTGGACTTTTTAACCATTTAGGCTACGCTGATGATGCTTTCAGCTACCCATATTTGACATGTTATAATGATTTTAGTTTTCATCCAAATCGTTGCATCCAAATCACATCTGCAACTCTGCATGTCTGTCCTCTTCATATACCATTGTCATTTATTTATAACAATTTTAATTCAGAATCACTGGAGAACAAAAAAGACTAAGAACTTCTGAAATATTTGCATAAATATTCTGTTGCAATGGACATACTTTTAAAACACATCATTAATATATATATATATATATATATATATATATATATATATATATATATATATATATATATATATATATATATATATATATATATACAGTTTTGCAAAATAAATAAAAAAGCTGGTATTTTCCAACTGTGCTTAGTCATCAGCAGCATTAGCGAACTATCATTAGCTTTGTCTAACGAGCATGACGTCACTGAACAGCAAAAGATTAAGAAAACATGGAGCATAAATACAAAACAATTATCCGTGTAATATACCATCTCACCTGTATAAACAGGGTGAAAGAGCGAGGCACATTTTTGCCACGCCCACTCTTATAGCGCAACTAATTAACACGCTAATTAATGTAAGGAGAGTGTGTTTTCAACAGCGACACTCACGACAGAGAGAAGAGGCGGAGCGATTTATGAAATCGCTCTTTATTATTCGTGCTTAATGACGACATCTTCAGATAACGCTCATTAAAAACATGAGTGAATGACAGAGCTGACAGAATACACACACACACACACACACACACCTGACAAACACAAACAACACTCACATTGAGGAAATGAAAGCAACCACATCGTTATACAGAACATATAGTATTTTAATATAAACTCTTCATACATAGGGGAATATATATATATATATATATAAATATATATATATATATATATATATAAATAATCGCATGAGCTTTACAGTCAACCTGTCCTCCAACCAATACGCTCATATAGGTCGTTTGTCCTAATCCCTGAAATACGACCCATCAGAGCGTATACTACAATTGCGCCCCTATCGGCAAAATGTCATTTTCATATTAATGTTCTGTACTCTTTTATTTGCAATCTGATTTGCATTTTGTGTAGCTCAGTTAGTAGATTATTGCGTTATACGTTGATATGTAATCATGCTATCATGGCTTCAATCCCAGGGAACGGACATGCACGAAAACGTATATGCTCAATAAACCATAATTTAGCATGATTTCAGTGAGTGTTAGGTTTAGGGGTGGGGTTAGGTGTGGTCATTCGAACGAATAAGCCACCTAGTAAAATATGTACAAATTACTGTGTGATCGGTGTAAAACGCCCACACATTGCATTTAAATAAATGTGCTTTTTGATTGGTAATGATGTTATACGTCATTTCTTGACGACAGACGCAAAGCGATACTGTCATTATTTTTACGCCCGCTAGAGGGCGCTTAACTTCAAAACGTAAATATAGGTGGTAATAAGGTGCTTGCACAAACGACCTATATGGTCGTTTTTTGTTGGAGGACAGGCTCGTTTTCAATATCGTTTTTTGCTTCCTGTTAGCTTGTTGCAAAATCTAGCCAGTTCCTTAGTGGCATAATTTTGCAGGAAGTGACTTAAACAAGCAGTGACAAGCTTAACTATTTTTGTGCATCCTGCATTACAACAAAACAAACAAACACATTAGTGTAATACTTACTATTCACTCAGAAGTTATTGAAGTGGCATGAAACACTGAATTAAATGTGAAATTCTGAAGACTGATTTATTTATTTATTTATTTATTTTCTGTTTGTTTGTATATTTTTACTTTGTTTATATTATTACTATTATCTCTCTCTCTCTCTCTCTCTCTATCTCTATTATATATATATGATCTGATATAAAAGTTTCTGCACAACAATGATGACCTGACCCAAGTTAGAATGAAAGATAAAATAGGTAATTATCAGTTATCACTGATCTGTTCATCAAGAGTGAGATTATTTCTATCATTCTCTCGACGTGTGGCGTCTCTCAGCCATAAAGTCGACGTGAGTTCATTCAACATTCAGTCTGAATCCAAAACAGATTGAAATCCCACATTCAAGCTGACACACATTGCTAAAGATGCCAATGGTAATTAATTAGCATCTCATTTAAACGAGGAACAACGGGAAGAGCCGGAGCGATGCTGTCTCCCCTCAGGCCGGCCGTATCGGGGTCAGAGCTCGGGACGCTTTACTGATAGAAGAGACACTGACTCTCAAATGTTCAGGCTTCATCTCAGTTTCATCGCAAACCCTCGAAGCTGCACAGACGCCCTGTTCACGAGACGCCAAATGCAGAAGACAGCACCTACAGTCAGACAGACGGAGGTTCAGTGTGGAACTGGATCAGAGCGTTCACATCTGACGATAAAAGCCAAAGAGACGTAACGATCCCAAACACATGCCGAAAAACTCATTACAGCTTTCAAACTGCAGCTCGTTAAGAAGGAATTGTACAGGATTATCTACACTACAAATAATAAAAAAGTAGCATACTGTTTCAGAGATTAATACAATTTTAAATCCAGAGCTGAGTAGTAACAGATTACATGTAATCTGGATTACCAACTCAGATTGCAAAAATCGGTCACACTTTATTTTAAAGTGTCCTTGTTACAGTTTAATTATACATTTATCTACAGAGCAATATTGATTAACTACAGTACATGCAATTACTACATGGTTAGGGTTTGGCTTAGGGAGATTTATATGTTATAATGCACAATTAATTGTTATTATAATAGTACGTAAATGTAACATATGTAACAAGGACACCTTAACTATTACCTAAAAATCAAGTACTTGTAATTAGAGTGTATTACCATGTAAAATGCTCATAATCAGTTACTTTCTTTACGGATTACATATAATACATATTATTCACACAATAGCAGTAAATCATTCAGAATGTATTGATTCTCCCTATGTCTTATATTTTCTCTTTTAAAGTTTCCTTTCTAAAATCCCTACTGTGTCACAGCATTTAGCTTTGACTATTTAGCTTTTGATGTAAAATAAATTTGCAAATCTGAATATATCCAAATATCCAGTGAAACTATTCAGTTTATGTTGATTCAGGAAATCTGGACAAAAATGTTTAAATCCTGTAAGACTTTGGGCATGTAATGTAGTTACTGTATTCATGATTATTAATGTTTGTTTATGTAATGCTTGGTTTCCCAAAAGTTTTGTCAGTCAAACAACTTTAACAGCTCTTTATTAACTTAAAAAACCACAGTTTGTACACACAGTTCTTTCGTTAAGCCCAGTGTAAGAAACTGTGGTTCAGTGTCATGTGTAGTGCAATTAATGATGTTGATATCAAAACATGGAAAACATTTTCTTTGTCTTTTTTATATGAATAAAAAGAAGTTAAATAAAAAGTAATCTAAGAGTAATCAAAAAAAAGTAGTCAGAATACATGAACTAAAATGCGTAAATTAGACTGCGTTACTAACTACTTCAGCAGCATTGACATAAATATGTTGATATTCAAAATACATTTAGGGATTGTTTACACAACACCGTTTTCAACTAAAAACTGAAAACTTTTCGTTTTGGACGTTCATTCACATGGCTTTTCTGGGGTGTGAAAAAGCTAACTTTTTAAAACGGGTTTCAAAGTACAAGTTATTAAAATCATACTGTTAGCGTCTATGTGTAAAAAAAAATACAAATTACTGAGTGGCATCGCCACCTACTGGCCTGACATTAATAATATGGTGTTTTTAGTTGTTTTTCGCGGATCTGTGTAAACAGGGATCGTTTTGACGGTTGTCGTCTGTATGTGAAAACCACAAAGGAAAAACGTTCAACTGTATTCATTTAGATCTATCAATTATTTTAACTTCATCAGCATTTTTTACTATATTCTTTTCAATATTGATTAAACAGCGGACTGATGACAACACATATGCCGTTTAATCTCAGTGTTTGTGTTTGCTGTGAAAACCTGGCCTGGCTGTGTTCTGCAGCCGGACTGAACTGTGTCCAGAGCCCGAGCTTATTCCAGGTATTATCTCAGTCTCCAGGAGAGAGTCGACCTGCTCTTATTGTACCTGACACACTCAAACACACACAGATACTCGCCAAACACCTCTAATCCGCTGTCAAACCCTATTTATGCCTCACTCTCAAACACACACACAAAATCATTTTGGAGTCTCTCAGGTCCAGCAATTACAGCCACAGGAATCACACAGGCCAGAAACATGGCAAGGCCTTCAGAGGAGATAACATGACACACACACACACACACACACACTCCAGCACTGCTTCTGTTCGGTCTTACTGTCTTCTGTCTGTAGAGAGTGGCCAGAGACGTCATGGTCCAAGAACACAAGAATCAAAAAACGGCTGCGGATGCATTCTTGCGTTCTGTTTGCTCTATATTTATTAATAGTTGGTGTATGTTCACATGCACCAGACAGATGTTTCTGGCCACTGTGCTGCATCTACACTCCTACACAAGAGTTTTTGAAAGAAGTCTTTTCTGTTCACTGAGGCTGCATTTATTTGATCAAAAAATACAGTAAAAACAGTAAAAATGCAAAACTTCTATTACCATTTAAAATAATGTTTCTATGTGAATATACGGTAAAATATAATTGTATTTGCTGAAACAGTTGTGCTGCCCAGTGTTTTTGTGGAGACTGTGATACATTTTATTGTCCGGGATTCACGGAGGAATAGAAAGTTCTAAAGAACAGCTTGTATTTCAAATATAAATCTGCTGTAACATTATACATGTCTTTACTGTCACTTTTCATCAGTTTAATGCATCTTTGATTAATAAAAGTGTTCATTTCTGAAATAGAAAAATGCATCACTAACCACAAACTTTAGGGCATAACCTCTGAAGTCTTCTGAATACGTCTTCATAGTTTTCATATGATGCTAAACACAAAGAGAACATGCAGATGGACAAATATGATTTGAGAGCTACTTTAATAAACCACTTTAGTTTTAATTTGTTCTTGTTAACTTGTCTGAACTACTTTAATGTCACTTTGTGGTGTTTTTCTGTCTTGTCTATTAATTATATAGAAAATATCAGTGTGAATGTTCTGCTAAACATCTGAAGCACCCCCAAGAGAAAGTCAGTCATATTTCTTGTCCTATAATGCAAGACTGTGCTGAATTAAGCGAAGAATTTGCCAAACTCAACCACAAAGCTAAAGTAAGAACTGAAAGTGCGTTTGAAGGTACTCTTAACGTCTCCGACTGCTCTGACCACATCATCTCTATCTGATGTTTATACGCGGCTGATATTGGTACCAGGCCGCATCGGCTCATGCGTCTCCAGTAAAACATTCGTCTGACCACAACAAAGCGCTTTCGACTGAAGCGGGTCACAGGAGCCGAGCATCGCTTTACAAGTTTCTCCTCCTCAATGACAGGAAAACCTCGCGCTCCTGTGACTCATCAAATCATAAAACACAAAAAAAAACACAAAGTTTAATGTCTGGAGATCCCGATGGGTGCTCATAAAGATTTATTTTATTTTATTCCACACACGTGGACATTGGCCGTCGCGCCTCGGCCGGCTGTTATGGGCGTGTAAAATAAATTGTCGTTTTATCGTAAAGATACAGGCACTTTAGCAGAGCACATCCAAATGGATTCAAAGTGTTTATGAGGACTGTTGTCCTGGAAAGTAAAAGGTATCAATTAAATGACAAATGCAGCGTGTAAATGAGTGTGTGTGTGTGTGTGTGTGTGTGTGTGTGTGTGTGTGTGTGGCATTGCTCTCGTGTCCTCAATTTAAATGTGAAATTCAGCACATGCAGATTTCAGCACTCAGCAAACTTATGAGGGTCAATCCAGACACGGCGGTCCAGATGGGTTTGGATCACACACACACACACACACACATTATTTACAGTATGAGAGACAATAACTTCTACCAACGCTGTCGCACAACACAAGCCAGATGCTGATTTATTTTTTATTTATGTCTGGATCCTCCCAGCCACACAAACACAATGTGGAAACGTGGCTGATCTCTCAGAACTCATGAATCCTTCAGGACAGGATCGGTAGATGTGTAATTAGACAAAATGAGCCCAATATGTGATCATCAGTCACCTGTTCATCAACGTCTGACCATCAATAATCATATCTGACCCATACAGTGCCAAAGCTACCAGTACCTGGTTTAAGGACCATGGTATCCCTGTTCTTAATTGACCAGCAAACTCGCCTGACCGTAACCCCATACACAATCTATGGGGTATTGTGAAGAGGAAGATGTGATATGCCAGACCCAAGAATGCAGAAGAGCTGAAGGCCACTATCAGAGTAAGTGATGTGCTGTGCTGTACATGCTCATACTTTTCATTTTCATACTTTTCAGTTGGGCAAGATTTCTAAAAAACCTTTCTTTGTATTGGTCTTAAATTATATTCTAATTTCCTGAGATACTGAATTTGGGATTTTCCTTAGTTGTCAGTTATAATCATCAAAATTAAAAGAAATAATCATTTGAAATATATCAGTCTGTGTGTAATGAATGAATGTAATAATGTAATATAAGTTCCACTTTTTGAATGGAATTAGTGAAATAAATCAACTTTTTGGTGATATTCTTAATTATATGACCAGCACCTTTATATATATTACTTAAAAAATAGTATTTTCTCAACATTTAAATAAATAAATAAATATTACAGGGTTGTTATTGTTAAAACTAAATTTGAAGCCTAACTATCAAAAAATGTTACTTGATATTAACATAAACTGAAGAAAAAAAATTATATATATATATATGAAATAAAAATTAATACAAAATGTAGTTTAAGGTGAAATAATAAAATAACAAAAACTTAAAGTGAAATAAAAAATCATAAAACTAAACACATATTTAAAATAAAGGTCAAAGGTCATCTGACCCATGGGTTAGGGTTTGGGCATCTTTGTTTTATGTAATTATATTCACTTATAGTTTATAAATAGATTTTTTTTTTACTAGTATACTTTAAACCAGGCCCTATAGATTAATGCTAAATAGTGTCATTTAAGGCATGAATCTACAGGGTCAATATGGGGAGTGTCAAATATCCTAAATCCTTGAGTGTGTGTGTGTGTGTCTCATGAGAACACTAAAACCCATAATCTCTCTCATCATTTGAACACGAGCCCCCAGAGCAACTGCCAGAGAGAGGGAGGTTTCGAGGGAAGGAAAACAACATTTCACATTCACAGATGAACCCAATTTGGTGCGGTTTGGAGTGTAATTTAGATCAAACATCTCCATGTAAATGAGTCAGGCTTTCTTAATTAGGTGGCTGTGCAGAGAATGAGAGATGAAAAACTTGCAGTGCTCATCATCTGAAGTGGGTGTGGCAGCTGAAGTCAAACAGGCCCCGCCCCTTCATGATTTGAGCCAACCCTTCAAACCGACTCCACGTTGCCGTGGTGAACAGACTTGGTGACGCTGGTTTTGATTGGTTGTGAGCCGCTCATTCCCATGGTGATCAGTGAGTAAATAGGTCATTCCTCTCTGATTTAGTCGGCAGAGAAACACGCTGCCAACAAGCTGCAATCGACACTTACGCCAAAAACACTGAACTCCAGCCAAGCTCCAACACACACACACACACACACACATGCTCTTACAAATCAAACATATACATACAACCTCACAAATCTCAAGTTTACACACACTCACATATATGTGTACAGTGTCTTTTTACACTATGTCTGCATTACGGTAGTTAATGTAGGATTGAGATTTAGAAAGTATCCCAATTTCATTGTTTCATGGTATACAATATCATATGATATGATATGATAGAGACTGATTTGTAAATATTTCAGGTACATATGCATTTTTCTTAAGGGCAAAAATCAACTATGTTGTAAACTGGAAAGGAATTCTCTCATTTGGTACATTAATATAATATTAGGATTAAAATAAAAAATAAAATACCCAAAACTTATTATATACATTTTATAATCATTATCAAACTACTACTTACTTATAGCCTATGATATTCACACAGAAATAAAAATGCTGTACAGCTTAAAGTAAAGCTTAACAGTGTTTTAAATTGCACACAAGATATTTTTCTTATGAACTTGTCTTCAAGGCTGATGACAATCATTAATTATTAACAGTTAAGGAAATAATCTCCTCTCTGAGGTTTTTTCTTTGTTTTTTTTTTAGCTAAGCAACTCTGAACGCTGGACAACTTTCCTAAGGCACATGTGACATTAGGTATCTGCTTTATGAAATGTTGTATTGACATCTTTACATGAATGAAACACTGGTTTGTTGATTATATAAGAGGTAAGACATATCAGTAAGATGTATTGTATCTTTCAACATGCCTTCTGCTGTTCATTCATGTTTATTTTGTGCGACAACTTGTAGTAAAACAGAAGAGCTGACTGATTGTAATCTACTGCTCAAAAGTGTGGGGTTTGTAAGATTTTGTAATGTTTTTGTATTAAATAAGTCTCTTCTGCTCAATATATATGGACCTAACTGTATATTTAGCTGTGTTTATATAAGCTGTTATTTTCTAATATACATTCTTACAATCCTACAGATATGTTTTTCTTCAGTCAGTCTCACTGTTTTGTGTTTTAAATAAAAATGTCTCCATCTCTGTGCTTCACTTGTGTCTTGAACAGGAGTGAACTTTTGTAGATTTACATCACTGCTGCAGTTTGAGCAAATTAAAGAGTTTCTCTGTGAGAATGAGACGAGACACGTCTGTGATAATGAGATGAAAAGTTTGAGCCGTCCTGTTCTCTAATGATATGTCACAGCACACAGTACATCACACACACACACACACACACACACACACACACACACTCACACGTTTAATTGAGTAAATATCACAGACATCTATTGATGTTATTAAGTCAACTATAATGAATAGAGACAATCCCAAACACTAACCCTGATATTGTTAGTGTGTTGTTAAAATAAACAGAAATAACTATGACATTGGATTCATTTATGGATTTATTGTCTCCAGATGTTAACTGATGGACTGGAGTTGATTATTGTGATGTTTTTATCAGCTGTTTGGACTCTCATCCTGACGGCACCCATTCACCGCAGAGCATCCTCTGCACACCCATGAGAAGGTTACTGTATGTGTTCATCTGACGGATGTAATGTGACTCTTCACGTCTCTGAGGAGCGACAGAGAGATGAACACTAGGGACGAGGAAAGACGGGATTTCCAAACTCCCTGTTCAAAGGCTTTGAGTTAATTAGTTTCCTTATAATCTGACGATACGCTGATACAGAGTGTGTACAAACACACACACACACACACACACACACACGTCCAGATAAGGCAGTCACAAGTGTTTGGACACTTACATCATACAACAAAATAACAAATCAAGAGTCAAAAACAAAAAAATGACAATTGTAACATTAGAAAGAAGACAGAAGTTTGTAGAGTTCGAAATGCTGAAACCACAGATGATGTTGAAGATTCAGAGCCAGTGTTGTGTTTGTTTGTGCTTTGAATGAAACCTTTTATTAGGACCCTATAAAGTTCTGTGTTTCTGCATTCTGACTTTATTTATTTAAGTTAGTTTTGGTTCAAAACTGTTTGTTTGTGTCTTTTCTGCTCACCGAGGCTGCTAAACATACAGTAAAATTGTGAATTATTTCAATTTAAAATAGATGATTTCTGTGGGAATCTCTGTTAAAGTGTAATTTATTTCTGTGATGCTCCGCTGTATTTTCAGCATCATTCCTCCAGTCTTCAGTGTCACATGATCTTCAGAAATCATTTACTGCTCAAGAAACATTTCTGATTATCAATGTTGAACACAGTTGTGCTGCACAATATTTTTGTGAAAACCGTGATATATATATATATATTTTTTAGGTTTTAGGATTCACAGATGAATAGAAAGTTCAAAAGAAAAGCATTTCTCTGGAATATAAATCTTTTGTAACATTAAAAATGTCTTTACTCTCACTTTTAATAATTTTAATGCAACCTTGATGGATAAAACTATGTATTACTTAAAAGAAAATCCTTACTTACTTACTTTTGAATGGTACAATTGTAAAATATTGAAATATCAGAGCAATATTTGTTGTACTGACATTAATTTAGGCTAATAAAATTAGACTAATTTTACAGAAATTCAAAAAGTAAAACATCACATCTGTTAATGTGAAGTAAATGTGCCTACATGCAATGAAAATAATGTCATACTGGCAAAAAAAAAAAAATAATAATAATAATAATTATAAAATTAAGGAGGAAATAAAAATAGTGTTATGCTTATAAAAATAAATTTTCTTGCAAATATGATCATATTTTCTTATTTCATAAATATATTTAAAAACAAATGCAAAATATAATAACTTAGCTTTTCTTTTGATTGAGGGCTGAATTATGACCACATGTGACAGGAAGAAACAACAGGAACATTTGTTTGTTTTTGTAAAAATGTTATTAGTTTTTACAGTTGATCCGTGATTCATAACAAAACTGAGCAACACGTTAATCTGAGATGTTCTTATTAGAAATCTGAAGGTGCTCGACACACACACACACACACACACACTCAGAGCAGAGGGAGCTGTCAGTAATCTCTTTATCACTGAATCATGGGGGGTGTGTGTGTAATATGTGGAGCTCAGTGGGAGCAGACGAGTGTTAAAGCGGTTACCTGCGCTGATCACACATTTATCAACATCATTTTAGCAGCAGAGACCTGCTCCGCTAACAGCTTCCTATCGCGGAAAGGGCATCGTAATGAATTATTGTTTTGCAGCTGGCTGGAAAATTGTACTTTCTTGTGAGCGGTGAGAGCAATAAATCACACGAGCACATCAGCTACCGGAGGACTGCTGACTGCTGGAGTTTCAGCCTGCGACACACACTCACACACACACACACACCGCTGACCACGGATCAGACGCACAGAGATGGATCCATCCCACACACTCACACCAAACCAGAGGAGCTTCTGACTCAAACCAGCCCCTAAACCTCAGACAACAAACCAGGGTTATCATGTAGCAGAGGCCAAAAGTGCTGTTCAGAGAGACTATTTCTCAATATCTTCTATTGTTTTTAATGCTTTTATTGGCCATACAAGACCATGAGAACATATAGGCACTATTAGTATTTATGTATTTTCATACAACATAATCTGTCATTAGTTTAACACTCCAATTACAATATGCAATATGCTTACACAATCTTTAATAATAAAATACTTGAATTTAGATGTGCATTCTCTAAGGGAGAGAAAATAAATAAATGAATAAGTGTGTGTGCTTGAAATAAAACATACAAAAGTAATAATAATAATAATAATTTCCATTAGTTTCAAATGCAAAATATCTAATAAAAAGTAAACATATAAAATATAATAAAATCAATAAAAGAGAGATAAAGATAAAAGAAATCTGAATTACCAAAACTTTAACTAAAATTGAAAAAGTGAAAAGTGAAAATAAAATGATACTAAAATAACACTGCAACTAATTCAGTTCATAATTTATTAAAATACTGTACTTTTGTTTTCATGTTGATAAAACTACTTCTCAAAACTACTTATAAGAGTCATAATTGTCAATAAAGCAACATGTTTGTTTATGGGTACAGGGAATAATCTCAGAACATTCTGGAAAGGTTCTCTCAAGGTTACCTTCAGTAACATTAATAGAAAGTTACCTGGTCTTTATTAATATTCTCAAAACATGAGCAAAAAATGTTACTTATACAGTACATAACACACGGAATGTTTCTGAAACAGTGTTTTTAATCATTTTTTTTTTATTTAACTACTTTTTTCCTGATTCTTCTGAGATCATTTCAAAGTTATAAGTTGTATTAATGTTTGTAAAATGATAAAATGTAACGTTTCGTTAACATTAAAGCACAACTACAAAAACTGGTCAAATACTGGATGTTTAGAACGTTCAGAGAACATTCAGATATAACAGTTTTATAGCATACTGAACGTTAGCTAAACGTTAATAGAACACACACTGTAAAAAATGACTGAATTCAGTAAAAAATGCTACAGTAAAATTCTGTTAAATGGTTTATGGTAAATTCCCCTACTATATACAGTGAACAACTGTATTGATCATTACATGCAATTTTACGGTAGTATACCATTTTTGGAAGTGAAAAAGACATGTATAATTTACAGTGAATAGCCGTACATTGACATTCCCAGAATTCCCTGTTCTGCATTTCAAATTTGATGTTTTTATTTTTTTTTTTTAATAACTGTTTCTTCTTAGATCTTCTTAACAGTTTCATATATCAGGGTTGTGTTACACTTAATGTTGTTAAATGAATGTTTATTGCATTATTTCAGTTTCATGTGTGTTGTCATGATGGTGTTAAGTGTTTGTGTGAATGGCACTGTGCACCTTCTATATATGTTATTATTTAAAAGCTCCTTGTGATGGGCTTTGCTTCATCATGTGACTTTCTTCTCATCACCACCTGCTTTTGGTGGTTATCAGTACATCACAAAGGTACAAAACAGATTTCAGTACTTTAATAGGTTGGTATATTAACATTAAATCAGTTAATGAAATAACGGTATTTAACTGTAAATTTAAGTTAAAACATAAAACCTAAAATGTTGCTAAGGTATTTTTACGGGAAACTTCAGGCAACCAAAGCTGCCATTTTTATGCCATAAATTTTATTTTATTTTACAGTGCTTCTTTGTTAGGAGGGTATATGCTAACATTCTCTGGAGTCAGTAGAAATGCAGGTCTGTTTTCACAGATCTCTGCTTTGTTTCTAATTGGACATGCTGATGAAACACAATCCACCCTCAGCTCTGTATCGGCCGCTCTATAGTTTATAAAGGCCTGTGTTTGGTTTGTGTGAAGGCCTAACCTGATGGGAGTCTGGACAGAATCCAGACGTTAAACAGGTAATGAGAGAGTTTATCAAACATGGCACAAGGTGGGAAAAGCATTTCATCAGACAGCAGATCAAACCGATTCCCTCACGCTCCGCAGAAACAAAGAGCTGTTAACAGATGAAAGCTGCGCGAGAGCGAGTAAACACAGGGGGCATTCATCAGTCCTGTCTGATGCTGGAGAACATTACAGCATTATTCCCTGCTATCTGTAGGTGAGCCGCTGCTGTATAGTAAAGTCATCCAGATAACATGACGTGTGGACACTCGATGGACGAGCCGCTGGCTATTTCTGAAGCATGGAAACATGAACCTGTGCATCTTTCTCCGCTGGCATCATAATCTTCTTGAATTACAGCAGGAGAAACTCTTTCTGAAGGGGTCGTCGGCTCAGATTACTCACATAAAACAGTTTCTCACTGACTCTGTTATGATGAATTGTAATGCAAAAACCTGTATTAAGTTTAAGAGTCAATTTGGATTTCATGTTTTCATGATTTTAAATTCATGAAAAAATCATAGAATTATATTAGAATAATGGGCTCAGTGTTTAAGCTAAAGATAAAAAAAAAAAACAATTGGGAAAATATGATTAACTAATTAACTTGACTACATTATTTTTTATAATATAATAATATACTATCTTTGCAATAATAATATCCTAAATACAGTTGCTCATTTACGCTTAAGGAAGGTTAAGGAAACCAGTATGACACCATGGTATAATGAGCATACTCGCACCCTAAAGAGAGCAGCCCGAAAAATGGGGCACAGCTGTACGAAAACAAAACTAGAGGTATTTAGATCCGATTACTTTTATTCTCTTTTAGAAGAAAACAAACATAACCCCTGGTATTTATTCAATACAGTGGCTAAATTAACGAAAAATAAAGCCTCAACAAGTGTTGACATTTCCCAACATCACAGCAGTAATGACTTTATGAACTACTTTACTTCTAAAATCAATACTATTAGAGATAAAATTGTAACCATTCAGCCGTCAGCTACAGTATCACATCAGACAGTGCACTATAGACCCCCTGAGGAACAGTTCCACTCATTTTCTACTATAGGAGAGGAAGAATTGTATAAACTTGTTAAATCATCTAAACCAACATGTATGTTAGACCCTATACCATCTAAGCTCCTAAAAGATGTGCTTCCAGAAGTCATAGATCCTCTTCTGAATATTATTAATTCATTGTCATTAGGATATGTCCCCAAAACCTTCAAACTGGCTGTTATTAAGCCTCTCATAAAAAAAAAATTTAAAAAAAACAACACAAAGAACTAGTTATAGACCAATCTCGAATCTCCCTTTTCTGTCCAAGATACTAGAAAAGGTGGTATCCTCACAATTATATTCCTTTTTAGAGAAAAAATGGTATATGTGAGGATTTCCAGTCAGGATTTAGACCGTATCATAGTACTGAGACTGCTCTTCTTAGAGTTACAAATGATCTGCTCTTATCATCTGATCGTGGTTGTGTCTCTCTATTAGTTTTATTGGATCTTAGTGCTGCGTTTGACACAATTGACCACAACATTCTTTTGCATAGACTTGAACACTTTGTTGGCATCAATGGAAGTGCATTAGCATGGTTTAAATCGTACTTATGTGACCGCCATCAGTTCGTAGCAGTGAATGAAGAGGTATCATATCGATCACAAGTGCAGTATGGAGTACATCAAGGCTCAGTACTAGGGCCGCTACTCTTCACGCTTTATATGTTACCCTTGGGAGATATCATCAGGAAACATGGGGTTAGCTTTCACTGTTATGCTAATGATACTCAGCTCTATATTTCTTCGCAGCCCGGTGAAACACACCAATTTGAAAAACTAATGGAATGCATAGTCAATATAAAAAACTGGATGATGAGTAATTTCTTACTGCTAAATTCTGAAAAAAACAGAGGTGTTAATTATAGGACCTAAAAACTAATAACCTAGAACACTGTCTAAGTCTTGATGGGTGCTCTGTCAATTCTTCGTCATCAGTTAGGAACCTAGGTGTGCTATTTGATCGCAATCTTTCCTTAGAAAGCCATGTTTATAGCATTTGTAAAACTGCATTTTTCCATCTCAAAATATATCGAAATTACGGCCTATGCTCTCAATGTCAAATGCAGACATGTTAATCCATGCATTTATGACCTCAAGGTTAGATTATTGTAATGCTTTATTGGGTGGTTGTTCTGCACGCTTAGTAAACAAACTACAGCTAGTCCAAAATGCAGCAGCAAGAGTTCTTACTAGAACCAGGAAGTATGACCATATTAGCCCGGTCCTGTCAGCACTGCACTGGCTCCCTATCAAGCATCGTATAGATTTTAAAATATTTCTTATTACTTATAAATCCCTGAATGGTTTAGCAACTCCGTATTTGAATGAGCACCTTTTACATTGTAACCCTCTATGTCCGCAACGTTCTTAAAACTCGATTTGATAATACCTAGAATATCAAAATCAACTGCGGGCGGCAGATCCTTTTTCTATTTGGCGCCTAAACTCTGGAATAACCTACCTAACATTGTTCGGGAGGCAGACACACTCTTGCAGTTTAAATCTAGATTAAAGACCCATCTCTTTAACCTGGCTTACACATAACATATTAATATGCTTTTAATATCCAAATCTGTTAAATTATTTTTAGGCTGCATTAATTAGGTAAATCGGAACCAGGAACACTTCCCATAACACCCGATGTACTTGCTACATTATTAGAAGAATGGCATCTACGCTAATATTAGTCTGTTTCTCTCTTATTCCGAGGTCACCGTAGCCACCAGATCCAGTCTGTATCCAGATCAGGGGGTCACTGCAGTCACCCGGATCCAGTACGTATCCAGACCAGATGCTGGATCAGCACCTAGAAAGGACCTCTACATCCCTGAAAGACAGCGGAGACCAGGACAACTAGAGCCCCAGATACAGATCCCCTGTAAAGACCTTGTCTCAGAGGAGCACCAGGACAAGACCACAGGAAACAGATGATTCTTCTGCACAATCTGACTTTGCTGCAGCCTGGAATTGAACTACTGGTTTCGTCTGGTCAGAGGAGAACTGGCCCCCCAACTGAGCCTGGTTTCTCCCAAGGTTTTTTTCTCCATTCTGTCACCGATGAGGTTTCGGTTCCTTGCCGCTGTCACCTCTGGCTTGCTTAGTTGGGGTCACTTCATCTACAGCGATATCGTTGACTTGATCACAAATAAATGCACAGACACTATTTAACTGAACAGAGATGACATCACTGAATTCAATGATGAACTGCCTTTAACTTTCATTTTGCATTATTGACACACTGTTTTCCTAATGAATGTTGTTAAGTTGCTTTGACGCAATGTATTTTGTTTAAAGCGCTATATAAATAAAGGTGACTTGACTTGACTTTGTTAATTTTATGAACTAGTTTTAATGGAGGGAAATGTCCTAGTTGCGTAATCAAAAATAAACCTACAATAAACTGAAAATTAATTTAACAGAATAATGACTGATGCATTTACTTTCTCCAAAGTACAATAATCTGTGAAAATATTATTACAACTAAAAATAAAATAAAAATGTGATTTTTCATATTTATTTAAGTGGCACAGACCAAAAACACCATTTTCTAGAAATGCAGACCTTGATGTGTTTGCAGACAGCACACCTCACACAAACTGTGTTCATGGTTTCTTTTATGTCAGGTAATTATTTATCCAACACGTCCGAACATATATTTCCCTACTCCAAAGAACACAGGATCAGTGCCTTTATTGCTTTACAAAAAGAAATAAGACACCAATTTGCACCTTATTTGTAGAAAGTGCCATTTGTGTGAGAGTTTATTGCAGAACCAGCGTTCTGCAGCTCCTCTGCCATTAGTTTCTCTCAGAGCTGCTGTTTGCTCACAAAACCAGGAGAAGGACACGCAGAGAGACAAATGGAAGAGAGGGAACCCAGATAAATGACACAACAGGCTTCATATTCTTAATGTAAAACGCTTTAGTTGCTCAGAAACGCCATTAAAAACCTCCTCCAGTTTACAGGCCACTAAAACGATCCCCTGCTAAAAGTGTGATGGAAAGATGCTCAGTAGATTCCAGTGAGACGGGACACAAAGTTGTGTAATTCTCAGAGCTGCAGACGAGAAGACGGCCACGCGCAGAATTAGTGGGATTGAGTTCGTAATGGGCAGTAATTACAGGAACCCAAACGACTCGAGTTACACAATCCCCTGATCATTTACCATCACAAACCTCAGAGGACGAACACGAGACACGAGAGAGAGAGAGAGAGAGAGAGAGAGAAAGAGAGAGGGAGAGAGAGAGAGAGGGGGAAAGAGAGAGAGAGAGAGAGGGAGGGAGGGAGAGAGAGAGATTGAAATGTATAACACCTTTATTATAGATTTAAAAAAACTCATCAGATTATACAGTATTCTTTTATATAGAATATTGTTTATATATTCAATATTATTTTATATAGAATATGTATTAATAGTCTAGCTGTTCCAAACACATCTCATCCATCTTCTTAGAAGGGGCACCGGGTGACCTTTGACCCTTATAAAAACAGTAGCATCCATCACAAGCGCTTTGGGTAATGTGGTTAACTACCTACTTCCTGTGTGTGTGTTTGTCTCTCTATGTGTGTGTGTTTGTCTCTGTGTGTGTGTGTGTGTGTGTGTGTGTGTGTGTGTGTGTGTGTGTGTGTGTGTGTGTGTGTGGATGATCTGTCACAGATATGTGTGTTATCAGGAGAACATGAGAAATGGAGAGAGCTGATAACTGCTTAGACTCTCTCTATCACACACACACACACACACACACACATTCATGGTCGTTCTCCATTCTTGAGAAAACACAATCTCTGAGCCCAGCATTTATTTTATAACTTTTTAACACACGTGAAGTTATCAGCGCCAGATTTCTGAGATATAACAGCGAACCGTACGGCTCTTAAAACCAAACACAAACCAGCAGAAACAGATTTACAGACACTTTCATCACTTCTGCTGATGGACTGAAGATTATTTTAAAGAAAAACCATCTTCATAATGTTTCATCAGAGCGTAATAACTCACTTCGCCTCTTTAACTCTGATTTTTCATCAATCCGTCACACAGAAACACTTTTCTCCACCCAGGCACTTCTTCCTGTCCTGCATCACAGTACAGCAGTGAAATGAGCAGAGAAGAGTGCTTCACAGGGATCTCGTTAATGCAGTGATGCACATGAACAACCTGAAGAAATCATGAAACACACGCTTCCAAATCAGATTCATATTACTGAATCAGTTAGTTCGGATGATTCATTTGAGTCATTACTCAATATACCATTTTCAACAGTCATCAGCATCGTAAATCATAAAGGTTATATATTTACCATGTTTACATGAAATAAATAAATAAATAAATACACACACTTTGTTTTTCTACCGCTGTTTTCATGGAAGAGACGGAGTGAGTTTAATACAGTTCTCAGGACTAAACTAAACTTGAATTGGATCATCAGATGCAAAATTCACTTTTACATGTTGTTTGAACATAAATGTGTGTTGGCAGAGTGTGTACACAATCACCCTATAATGATAAAAAATAATGATATAAAAATATATAAAAATCTAATTTTTTTCTGTTATCTCCCCAAATAATAACCCCTTTCTCAAATCAGATCAAATCTCAATTTTTTAAATGAATCAGTAAATTGCCTTTCCGCTGATATATGCGCAGAGAATTCCTCTTCACACCACAGAAGAGAGGGGCGGGGTCAGCAGAGCTCATTAACATTTAAAGGGACATGTTTTGGTTTTGGGTGAACTAACCCCTTAAATAAGTTTAACCAAATTATTTTATACACTTTTTGTGAAGAGCCTAAAGAATCATATCAACTTGTGGAAAATGGGCATCCGATGTCTCCTTAATCAAACACACCTGATTCAGTTCATCAGCTCATTAGTAGAGACTCCAAGTCCTGAACTGGATGTGTCAGACAAAGGAGAGATGTAAAATGTGCAGTGTTGGGGGGCTTCCAGGAACGAGGTTGGGAACCACTGCTTTAAATCCCAGCAAGGTAAAGGACTTTATGATTGCGAATCTTGCTTGTATTGTCATGTGAGCTGATGTGGCGGGAGATTGTGGAAACAGACAGATGCAAGAGGGACGCATAGAGGAGACTGGTGTGACACACACACACACACACACACACGTACATGACTCATAAGGAGGGGAGGATAACAGCCAACTCAGTGCCACCCCATTGCCTGGTCACTGAGCTCTCCAACCACGACAGATGCTGACAATACCCCCCTCACACACACACACACACACACACACACACAGAGCACTGGGTGCAGACAGGTCTGAGTTCTCCTCCTGTGGAACACAGCGGGTTAAGTGGGCTCAGAGCGGGTCAGCCGTAAGCTGGTTAAGACTGTTACACACCCGTCTGTTTCCTCTTGACCCATCTGTCTAGAGGGACTCGACTCACTCCTGTGGGCTTAGATCTGCAGCAGAGACCTCCTGAGAAATACTCGTCTAAATGTGAACCACAGCAACCTGCTTCTCCACACACCAGACACTGAGAGACCCCAGCAAACACACAACCCTGGGAAACAGATAACAGCATTCTGGGGGTCTGAGAACTAATCACTAACAATCCCAGAATGGTCTGCTTTGCTCTGATTACACCACAGGAGATGTTATTACTCACATGTTGCTTTTTCATAACTCTGGAGACTTAATGGAGTTTACATTCACATTTAGATAAACAAAAAAAAATTCAGCAGCTTACATTTTCAAAACTTTGCGTCTGTTTTTTTTTTTTTTTTTTTACTGTACACACAAATCCAAGAGTTGCATACACAAAATGCTAAATTCCTCTCATCTCTTGCAAAATGAAGCACTGCATTCAAAGATTAGCAGATGGTTTTGTAGATTTGGTCCGTGCTTCTACTGTTTGAGTGTCATCTTTCAGAAACTGTGTGACAAGCTCACATACAAAATGTTTGAGTTCATATTAACTCTGACTTTAAATGTAGACTTTGGTATCTTGACAAATCTTGTGCATCAACAAAAGGCATAACTTCATTATTAACCATCGTTTGCTGATGACCAATGTTATTCCAAACCTGAATACTTTTATTTGCATGTGCATTATATTTCAAGTCTGCTGAAAATTTTGTATGAGAAACAGACCCAAACAACTAATTTGACGCTTCACAGAAGAAAGAAACTCACACAGGTTTGGAACAACATAGTGACAGAATCTTCACTTATTCCTTAAAGGGACAGTTACCCAAAAAGCAGAAACATAACAGAGAGAGTTGTTTGAGCTGGTTAACTAACCTAACCGTCTTCATTCACACACACACACACACACAGAGAGAGCTAACCTGATCCTGCCATGGCCCCCCTTGAATTTGAATACGCATCCCCTGCCAGATTTCTGGCCTGGAGGAAATTGCAGGACATTTCCTAACAAATTGAGTTAAGTAGACGTTAAGTGGAGTTTTAAGAAAACAAATGAGTCCCTTTATCACAGGTGGACACTGATGACTTAATGGGGCCCGAACAGATCCTATCACGACTAATGGCTCGACAGGAAACATTACGGCTTTTGTGCGCAGGAGCTCCGTCTCTCGGACCTGTCATCCGAGTCTCTTTGTGCGGAGGCAGATGTTTGTATGTATACGGTGAGTTGGCAGGAGCACCTCAGCAGATGCCTGTCTGTGTGCCAAGCCGGCGAGGGCACAGACGGTGTGTGTTGGGCATCATCAGCGGGCGATAGGTGCGTGCCAAGGCTTATTGCTCTTATTTACGTATGTATCTACTCCTCCAGCTGAATATCCCCTCGTTCATTAATCAGTCGGTTTTTACAATCTGTCTCATCGCGAGCGCATTAAAGGGGTGGAACCCAGCAGACGATTAATTAGGACGAGCGAGTGCACTTCGAGAACAGATGCATTCGACCTCAGATTAGTACAGCGTGTCGAACACGACGTCGTCTGATAAACCGGCTGAGGTGAGGACGAGGTGCAGCAAGGTACGGCGTGTTTTATTAACGGTAGCCGTGCCTCTGGGAAACGCTGGAGATCAAACTCGGCACTAATTAAAACACCGTTTAATATGTGCACACAGACACAAGAGACACAAAGAGCAACACGGTTGTGTTCATTTGGACCCCAGTAGAGCCTGACATACTGATCATCATCAGGCTCTTTGACTGGATTCAGAATAACACACTATTATATGGCATCTTTCTGCAGTATATACCTTTCTATAAGAAATAATAACAAAACATTAGGAAAAACTCTCCCACAATGCAATGAGTCCGACTGGGCCTTCCTTCTTCCAGTATGATGAATCAGAATTGAAATTAACAGGTTTTTTTTTTTATTAATCCGAAAATTAACCAAAAATGCAAATGAATTGTGCCGAGCACATGCAACATAATGAGGTCATGTGAAAGCAATTTCTACATACCACAGTATTGAGTGTAGTGTGCTAGTATCCCATAATGCACTCTGAAAAAAAAGGTTCTTTACTGGCATTGATGGTTCCATGAACATCCATAGAATATTGGAATCAGTGAACAATATATATATATATATATATTCCGCACCTGCTGCTTTTCTGTCGGGCAGAACACTGACTATCAGAACATCAGCAAACACACAGAATGAACAGTCATCTAATTGTGACACAAACACACACACACACACACACACACACACACACACGCTCTTCCCATATCTTTTGTCTGCTAACGGGACGTCTTTGTGTGTCATGTGTGACAAAAGCCCTAAGCCTCTTTTTCATGTAGATTTTCAGAAAAACACACTGAGTTTGGATCTTCAACAGGTGCTCAAACACAGAATTCATTAAAGTGAGTAATGTGTGATTTACATCTGCTTAGATATATCAAACCAAGCCTGGATGTAGAATTGTGAACATCTCCAGCCATTAAACTAAAGGACAGATGTGAAGGTTTCATTCTAACGTTTCATTTCATTTCTCTAAAGTCCACATGAATTAATGCTCAACCCATTCTACTTCCATATTTTGATGCATTTCCAAAGGAAACGTTACATATTCCGTCATTTCAAAGATATGTTTATGGAACGTTCTTTAAACCTTTTTAATATTTGATATATATTCTCATGTTGAGAGAAATCTTTCTTAAAACAACATTCTCAGGATGTCCTCGTGATGTTATTCATACTTGAACGTTAAAAAAAAATAAACATTCAAATTTAGATATTTTGAATAATATGTTAATATAAGATGTTATATTTGGGGTAAAATGTTAGTAGAATGTTCTCAGAAACGTTTTTGTAACCTTTAAATAATGTTCGAATCAGGGGCCATTTGAACATTTTAGAAACATTTTTAAACAACGTTCCCACAATGTGTTTATAACCTAAATCTGTTATAGCTTGGACGCAATCAGAGAGCAATGAGGTTCAGAAACTATTGATAACTGTTAACTTCAGATGTAGAAGGAAAGATACATTGGAGATTGAGGTATTAGTTTCTTACTTTCTGTATATTTCATCGCTGAGGAATCTTCCTGAATCAGAGCAGGAATGTGAACTATGAGACCGTAAACAGAGTCAATGCTGATTTCATACTGACTTTTACTACAAACAGCATCTCCATAAAGAGGCAGAGAGAAAGGCACTGGTGTCCATCTCTGCGTCTCTGTTTTTAGGAGCAGGTACGCTCTGCTCCATTAAAGACACACTGTGGCCTCTCTTTTATGTGACATTTTATTTGTCGGAGACAAACGAGCACCCGTTGGATTATAACATAATTTGTCTTGTCTTTATTACCAGCACAAAGGACAATGTTCATTAATTATTCCAGCGTAGCAGCTCAGCAGCGAGCGGAGAAGGTCTCTCTCCGGACAGATGGTGAGGACACTGTTATTTATATCAATCAGCTCAAAATGTTCAGGCAGGATTACTATTCCTTAGACTATCCTGATTTATTCCTCTCCCTCTCTTTGCCGTAGGCTGCAGTTTGTCCGTTTTAATGGAAAGACGATTGGAGGTGGATCGCGGTGTGTCCTGGCATGTTAATTTACACGAGGTGTTTGTTTTGGATGGTCTGAAAGATTTACTCCCTCAAGATACAGACGACTCAAACACAAACCGGAAGTGATCGGGAGCTGCTGGGAAAACACTTATTACTCCTGTTCATCGCCACTGACGTCCAGTGTTGGGGGTAATGCATTACAAGTAACGCGAGTTACGTAATTAGATTACTTTTTTCAAGTAACTAGTAAAGTAACGCATTACTTTTTTAATTTACAAGAAAATATCTGAGTTACTTTTTCAAAAAAGTAACGCCAGTTACTTTGTATTCCCATTTTTTGACTGACAAGCCTCCTGTTCCCATATTGGGAGAAATCGGAAGTATGGAGGCGTTGTGTGCGCTGTGTGAACATGTTACTGTAGTTCTAGACTAAATGTGAATGTGCATTAATTCATCCCACTCACAAAAAAACAAAAAACAAAACAGATTTAGTATTCATCAAAATTAATCAAAACAGTGAAATGCAAACTCAGAATATGACGCAAACCTGCAATAACTAAATATATTTAATAACACAAATGTATCTATTCCCATTTTATTAACAGTGTCTTTGCTGCTGACCTTTAATGATCCAGTATTAAAAAATGACTTTAGATAAACTAACAATTGTGCTTCATTGTTTTTTTTTTATTGCTGAAGAGTGTTGAACCTTCTTCTCCTGTGTTCTACTGTACAGACGTGAATTTACTTTTCCTTCAGCCTGAGGTTTATTCATTACACTTTTTGGTGTGAAAGGGCTTGTACATTTGCTATAAATAGAACTTCTTATATTAAAAACAATCAAGCCCTGCTCATATTTAAAAAGTAGCGTGAAAGTAACGCAAAAGTAATGTAACACATTACTTTCCATAAAAAGTAACTAAGTAACGTATTTAGTTACTTTTTTAGGGAGTAACGCAATATTGTAAGGCATTACTTTTAAAAGTAACTTTCCCCAACACGGCTGACGTCTCACCAAAAACACACAGCGTGACCGGCAGGTTAATTACAGTCGACAACAGCTAAAACTGAAACTAAATAATACACAAAAAATACACAAATGTAAACAAACTTTAATAAAATAAAATACAATAAATAAATAAAAAAATAAAAATAAATAAATAAATAATATATAGTTAAATAAATAAATAAATAAATAAATAAATAAAATGACAAAGCAACATCTTAGATTAACTTTAAACAGAAAAAATAATATTAAACAATTTAGTCTAACATGAAGCATTATAAGTAAACCTAAAATTATACATATAAGACAATAACAAAAACAAGAAAAATATTGACTAAAATTAATTAAAATGAAAGCTATTAAAATTACAAATTCAAAATATCCAATCATTCTATCATATTCTCAATGATAATAAAAATAATACTTAAATCCAGACAAAATGATTTTTAGCAATAACATCAAAGAAACAGAACACCATCAATTTCAGCAGAATAAATAAAAACAATACTGAAATACATTGTTGCATCAGATGCCCAGACCAGAAGTTTCCAGAAGACTCGAGCGAAGGCTGCTCTGCGTTAAATGAATATAAAAGTTATTGCTGGAAGATCGTGAGTGAAAATCGCTCTTTCACATATCAAAGCTTCTCTCTTCAAAACAAGACACAAACCGAGATGAATAATTTGCTTTCGTAACACTTATGCCCAAGTTTGTCAGACAATATGATCTGCTGTATTGAATCAGATTCGGGGATGTTCTCTCGTGGCTTGGCTCTCCTATTGAGCCCAATCTGAACAAATATGCAAAAATAACCGTGCAGGTTGTGATTAAGATTTTAAATGTGTCTTTTTTTTTTCGGCTTTTAGCTAATGAAAAACAAAGTCTTGGAGGATCTTAGTGTTAATTTATTAAACATGAAAAGGGCCTTGATGAAATATAGAAGTGAGATATGTTTTGCATTTCAAAGAATCCAGCGTACAACTTACTTGCATGTAAATTAGGTCAAGATTTGTAGACAATATTTTCCAAGAGTTTCCATGTTTGAGTGTGCAGATGACAATGCCGTGGCCCTCTCTGATGATAACGGATATTTGCTTTATGTCAGTCCTTGGATTTGTCTTTGCCAAAACGAACATTTTTCTTCAGAATCTGCCTTTGAAGTGTGGCCTCATTCACCGAGCGTCTGGAATTAACACGAAAGCAGGTGGATTATGAGACTGTCGTGTCTGTGTAAACCACAATTATTATTATTTTCCCATAATCTCTTGCTGTATTTGTATCTTCAGTGGATCGTTTAATGCTACATGATCTCAATGTTCTGCATCGCTGTAAAGGAATATCGTGTTAATCTTTCTGTGTGAGGAGTTTCGCAGCCTGACAGCACCACGTCATCCCCTGAATACCATTTACTGAGTAATTAGTTTTATGCAAACGAGAGTTGAAGATGAAAGTCAAAGCTTGATCAATTATGAATTAACTAATACGATATCTCTGCTTACCGCGCTTTGTGTGGAGTTAATGCACCTTCCATGATTAAATATGCATATGTCTGTTAAATATATAAGATTATTTTCAGTCTCATCAGGTAGCAGGAGGAGGGGGAGGGGCTTTGGTGGGTAGGCGGGGCTTCTGGTATTGGTCAGTTTGATTGACAGGTGCACATAATTTATTTTTTTGTACTATTAATGCTTTGCTGGCCAGTGTGACAGTAGTTATATGATCATTATAAAGACATTGATGCAAGCAAAAATGCTAAACAACATTATTTTTACATTTTCAAGGTTCTCATAAGCAGAAGTCATCACTTCATACTATTATTATTGTAAGTTTCATATAATAAAATTAATATATATCAGTGCGTTCAAATGATTAATCGCGATTAATTGCATACAAAATAAAAGTTGTTAAAAACCATGGAAACGCATCATAAAAGTCTGTGAAAAGGCTTCATTGGCCAAAACATTGTCATTTTTTTTTCTGTACAGACATCTCACTTGAGGATTTATGGGGTAATCATGCCACGTTTTTGTTCTGCCAAAGACGTCCTCGTTCCCAAACACGTTCTCTTTCAAATCAAATCTAAATCGGAGCGATACGACAACAGATCAATACACGTCTGTTTGTTCTGTCTCATCTGATTAACCCCTTAAAAGCCCACCTGACAGAAAGCGGCACAGATTCATACTCTCCAAACTATTTCCTCCAAAGACGTCTCTCTTTCTCTCCTCCTCTCTCTCTCGTGGGCCGGCGGCCATGGCTCGCAGCGAGACTGTTAGTTAGCAATACCCATAAAAACTCAATTCATCAGGAAGAGGATCGTTTGGTGCAGACAGAAAGCACACAAAAGGGTGAAGCTTGTCAGAGAGACAGGTGGCAAGAGATCTGGCTCTAATAGTGAGCAATATGAATAATAGATTCTGCTAAATGTATGCCAGTAAACACAGCTGCCTCCGCTCGCGTCCAAAAGAACAGCTTGGCAGGAGAGACGACGGGCCGCTCCGATCCTCTCCTCTCCTCTCCTCTCCTCTCCTCACGCACCCCACCTGAGGACAGAGGCCGATTAACTAATCAAACGTGCCAGATAAAGAGGGAAGAGGAAACCGGAGGAGACAAAGAAGAGAGAGAAGGCCGTTTAGCTGCCCGTGAGGTTGTTAGCAGAGCGTGAGGAGAAGAATGAAGGTCTAATGATGATCCAGTGAGGTTAAAACAGAATGAACTCATTGGGGCTTTCACACACACACACACACACACACACACACACACACACACAACCTGACACTGACTCAGTGTTGAAGAAGCTACTGTGACACTAAACTACAGTCAAGCGACCCCTTAAACTAATTATTTTATTAATAGCTACTACTAATAAAAAAATCTATGATATTTTAAGCAATGTATGAGCAGTTGTGTTGTATTGTGAACACACAGCACATTTACATAAACACAATATTAGAATCTGAATTTTAATTAAATTATGCCACCATTTACAAAACCACAGTGATTAGCAGCAGCATATTACACTAATCTTTATATTATATTATTACACTGTTTATTAACTTATTCATTTACTTATATTTAATATATTTGTTTTAATTAAAATAAAATTTGTTTTAATAATATTTAGTTAAATAATGTAAGTTTAATATTATTATTATTATTATTATTATTATTAACACTATTATTATTATTATTATTATTACTTAAAGCAAATTTTATTATTTAAATATTTTAAATATTAACTTAATATTAATTTAACCCCTTAACTGTCACTCACAGTTTTGAACATAGACTTTGTAGTGCACGTTCCAAACTTAAATTTTTATAATTCATGAATAAAAATATTTTGTAACATGATATTGATGTACCATTTACATGGTATGCAATGCAATGTCTGATTTTAAAATGGGTTTTAAAGGATGAAGTTTGAGATTTTAAGCTTTCAGTTGATAAATAATTTCTGATGATTTCTAAAATGTGATAGAGAAAAAGGCAAAGAGGAAGTCTTTTTTTAAACAAAACTCAAAACTCCTGTTATAATGTAGATTTTTGAGGGAGCACTCTTGTCATAAATTAATCTATTACTTTTCCTACATAATTTTTAACAAAAAACTGGTAAAATAAAATATATATGGGAGACTTAGACCTTTCCAACGATATATAGTTTGTCAACATTAGATTAGATTTCATTGTAATATAGTGAATTAAATGTAGGCGTCACGTATACGGGACAGGGTGACAGTTAATAATTATATTAATTAATTGTATATGTTTACCTGACATTGTAGCAATATATTTTATGTGTATTGTTACAATATTATGTACATGTAGTCAATTAATACTACTCAGTAAATGTATCATTACACTGTAACAAAATAAAGTGTAGCTGAAAAAAGTTGCTCTTTACAGGGAAAGCTTTAAAAGCATAAAATGGACTGAAAACTGTGGTAAAATCACAATTATCATGTGTCTTACTGGTTTTAGAAAGTAGCAGCAACTGCAAGATAATGAAACAAACCACTGTTTAAGAACAGCTACATTTATTAGTAAAAAAAAAAAATGTTTACTATGTAAAACAGTTTTGTACAATGAAATATGAAAATGTGTGTACTGTTTTTATGTATGATGTAGCAGTAGATTTCAGCCTTTAGCTGTGATTTACAAAATATAACACAACACCCATGGGATTTGTTTTCTTAAACACCTGTATGATAAATGAAACTCTGGCCTGTGATTGGCTGGCTGAGCAGTGATGTCACTGGACC